>NC_066625.1:42608540-42675920 GCF_025201925.1 Gopherus flavomarginatus | reverse complement strand
GCTCCCACGGGCCTAAAACCTGGGTCCCCAACACCAGTTCCAGGGGCCCAACCCCAGAGCGCCCGAACCATAGCTATAGGGGCCTAACCCCCGGGGGCCCCAATCCCACCTCCAGGGGCCCAACCCCTGGGGGCCCCAACACCAGCTCCAGGGGCCCAACCCCTGAGCGCCCGAACCATAGCTCCAGGGGCCTAAACCCTGGGGGGCCCAACCACAGCTCCAGGGGCCCAACCCCTGCGAACCCCAACACAATCTCCAGGAACTCAAAACCTGGGGGCCCCAACACCAGCTCCAGGGGCAAAACCGCTGGGGCCCTCCACCCCAGCTCCAGGGGCCCAACCCCTGAGCGCCCGAACCATAGCTCCAGGGGCCCAACCCCTGAGCGCCTGAACCATAGCTCCAGGGCCCTTATCCCTGGGTCCCCAACACCAACTCCAGGGGCCCAACCCCTTGGGGCCCCAACACCAGCTCCAGGGGCCCAACCAATGAGCGGCCGAACCAAAGATCCAGGGGCTAACCCCTGGAGGCCCCAACCGCAGCTCCAGGGTCCCAACCACTGGAGGCCCCCAAAACCAGCTCCAGGGTCCCAACCCCTGAGCGCCTAAACCATAGCTCCAGGGGCCTAACCCCTGGGTCCAATACACCAGCTGCAGGAGCCCAACCCCTGGGAGCCCCAACACCAGCTCCAGGGGCAGAACCCCAGAGTGAACAAACCATAGCTCTAGGGGCCTATTCCCTGGGGGCCCGCACGCCAGCTCCAAGGGCCCAACCCCTGAGCGCCCGAACCTTAACCCCTGGGGCCCCAACACCAGCTCCAGGGGCCCAACCCCTGGGAGTCCCAACACCAGCTACAGGGGCCCAACCCCAGAGCTCCCGAACCATAGCTCCATGCGGGGAAATGCTCTGTGCACTACCATATGTGGCCACACGGTGTCACTCTTGCTCCATGCAGGAAATGCTCTGGGCATTCCCCTGCATGGCCACACAGTGTTACTGTTGCTCCATGCGTGAAATGCTCTGGGCATTACTGTGATGGAGTCGGGACTGTCTGTGTGGGGGATGGGAGAGCAAGGGGTGACATTAGGTCAGGGGCCCCAACACCAGCTCCAGCGGCCCAACCCCTGAGCGCCCGAACCATAGCTCCAGGGGCCTAACCCCTGGGGGCCCCAACACCAGCTCCAGGGGCCCAATCCCTGAGCGCCCGAACCATAGCTACACGGGCCTAGCCCCTGGGGCCCCAACACCAGCTCCAGGGGCCCAACCCCTGGGGGCCCCAACACCAGCTCCAGGGTCCCAAACCCATTGCGCCTGAACCATAGCTCCAGGGGCCTAATCCCTGACGGCCCCAACACCAGCTCCAGGGGCCCAACCCCTGAGCGCCCGAACCATAGCTATAGGGGCCTAACCCCCGGGGGCCCCAACCCCACCTCCAGGGGCCCAACCCCTGGGGGCCCCAACACCAGCTCCAGGGGCCCAACCCCTGAGCGCCCGAACCATATCTCCAGGGGCCTAAACCCTGGGGGGCCCAACCACAGCTCCAGGGGCCCAACCCCTGCGAACCCCAACACAATCTCCAGGAACTCAAAACCTGGGAGCCCCAACAGGAGCTCCAGGGGCCCCACCCCTAGGGCCCTCGACCCTAGCTCCAGGGAACCAACCCCTGAGTGCCCGAACCATAGCTCCAGGGGTCCAACCCCTGAGTGCCTGAACCATAGCTCCACGGGCCTAAAACCTGGGTCCCCAACACCAGCTCCAGGGGCCCAACCCCTGAGCGCCCGAACCATAGCTATAGGGGCCTAACCCCCGGGGGCCCCAATCCCGCCTCCAGGGGCCCAACCCCTGGGGGCCCCAACACCAGCTCCAGGGGCCCAACCCCTGAGCGCCCGAACCATAGCTCCAGGGCCCTAACCCCTGGGTCCCCAACACCAGCTCCAGGGGCCCAACCCCTTGGGGCCCCAACACCAGCTCCAGGGGCCCAACCAATGAGCGGCCGAACCAAAGATCCAGGGGCTAACCCCTGGAGGCCCCAACCGCAGCTCCAGGGTCCCAACCACTGGAGGCCCCAAAACCAGCTCCAGGGTCCCAACCCTTGAGCGCCTGAACCATAGCTCCAGGGGCCTAACCCCTGGGTCCCCAACACCAGCTGCAGGAGCCCAACCCCTGGGAGCCCCAACACCAGCTCCAGGGGCAGAACCCCAGAGTGAGCAAACCATAGCTCTAGGGGCCTATTCCCTGGGGGCCCGCACGCCAGCTCCAAGGGCCCAACCCCTGAGCGCCCGAACCTTAACCCCTGGGGCCACAACACCAGCTCCAGGGGCCCAACCCCTGGGAGTCCCAACACCAGCCACAGGGGCCCAACCCCAGAGCTCCCGAACCATAGCTCCATGCGGGGAAATGCTCTGTGCACTACCCTATGTGGCCACACGGTGTCACTCTTGCTCCATGCAGGAAATGCTCTGGGCATTACCCTGCATGGCCACACAGTGTTACTGTTGCTCCATGCGTGAAATGCTCTGGGCATTACTGTGATGGAGTCGGGACTGTCTGTGTGGGGGATGGGAGAGCAAGGGGTGACATTAGGTCAGGGGCCCCAACACCAGCTCCAGCGGCCCAACCCCTGAGCGCCCGAACCATAGCTCCAGGGGTCCAACCCCTGAGTGCCTGAACCATAGCTCCACGGGCCTAAAACCTGGGTCCCCAACACCAGCTCCAGGGGCCCAACCCCTGAGCCCCCGAACCATAGCTATAGGGGCCTAACCCCCGGGGGCCCCAATCCCACCTCCAGGGGCCCAACCCCTGGGGGCCCCAACACCAGCTCCAGGGGCCCAACCCCTGAGCGCCCGAACCATAGCTCCAGGGGCCTAAACCCTGGGGGGCCCAACCACAGCTCCAGGGGCCCAACCCCTGCGAACCCCAACACAATCTCCAGGAACTCAAAACCTGGGGGCCCCAACAGCAGCTCCAGGGGCCCCACCCCTGGGGACCTCGACCCTAGCTCCAGGGAACCAACCCCTGAGCGCCCGAACCATAGCTCCAGGGGTCCAACCCCTGAGTGCCTGAACCATAGCTCCACGGGCCTAAAACCTGGGTCCCCAACACCAGCTCCAGGGGCCCAACCCCAGAGCACCCGAAACATAGCTCCAGGGGCCCAATCCCTGGGGGCCCCAACACCAGCTCCAGGGGCCCAACCGCTGGGGCCCTCCACCCCAGCTCCAGGGGCCCAACCCCTGAGCGCCTGAACCATAGCTCCAGGGGCCCAACCCCTGAGCGCCTGAACCATAGCTCCAGGGCCCTAACCCCTGGGTCCCCAACACCAGCTCCAGGGGCCCAACCCCTTGGGGCCCCAACACCAGCTCCAGGGGCCCAACCAATGAGCGGCCGAACATAAGATCCAGGGGCTAACCCCTGGAGGCCCCAACCGCAGCTCCAGGGTCCCAACCACTGGAGGCCCCAAAACCAGCTCCAGGGTCCCAACCCCTGAGCGCCTGAACCATAGCTCCAGCGGCCTAACCCCTGGGTCCCCAACACCAGCTGCAGGAGCCCAACCCCTGGGAGCCCCAACACCAGCTCCAGGGGCAGAACCCCAGAGTGAGCAAACCATAGCTCTAGGGGCCTATTCCCTGGGGGCCCGTACGCCAGCTCCAAGGGCCCAACCCCTGAGCGCCCGAACCTTAACCCCTGGGGCCCCAACACCAGCTCCAGGGGCCCAACCCCTGGGAGTCCCAACACCAGCTACAGGGGCCCAACCCCAGAGCTCCCGAACCATAGCTCCATGCGGGGAAATGCTCTGTGCACTACCCTATGTGGCCACACGGTGTCACTCTTGCTCCATGCAGGAAATGCTCTGGGCATTACCCTGCATGGCCACACAGTGTTACTGTTGCTCCATGCGTGAAATGCTCTGGGCATTACTGTGATGGAGTCGGGACTGTCTGTGTGGGGGATGGGAGAGCAAGGGGTGACATTAGGTCAGGGGCCCCAACACCAGCTCCAGCGGCCCAACCCCTGAGCGCCCGAACCATAGCTCCAGGGGCCTAACCCCTGGGGGCCCCAACACCAGCTCCAAGGGCCCAACCCCTGGGGGCCCCAAAACCAGCTCCAGGGGCCAATCCCTGAGCGCCCGAACCATAGCTACAGGGGCCTAGCCCCTGGGGCCCCAACACCAGCTCCAGGGGCCCAACCCCTGGGGGCCCCAACACCACCTCCAGGGTCCCAAACCCTTAGCGCCTGAACCATAGCTCCAGGGGCCTAATCCCTGAGGGCCCCAACACCAGCTCCAGGGGCCCAAACCCTGAGCGCCCGAACCATAGCTATAGGGGCCTAACCCCGGGGGCCCCAACCCCACCTCCAGGGGCCCAACCCCTGGGGGCCCCAACACCAGCTCCAGCGGCCCAAAACCTGAGCGCCCGAACCATAGCTCCAGGGGCCTAACCCCTGGGGGCCCCAACACCAGCTCCAAGGGCCCAACCCCTGGCGGCCCCAAAACCAGCTCCAGGGGCCCAATCCCTGAGCGCTCGAACCATAGCTACAGGGGCCTAGCCCCTGGGTCCCAACACCAGCTCCAGGGGCCCAACCCCTGGGGGCCCCAACACCAGCTCCAGGGTCCCAAACCCTTAGCGCCTGAACCATAGCTCCAGGGGCCTAATCCCTGAGGGCCCCAACACCAGCTCCAGGGGCCCAACCCCTGAGCGCCCGAACCATAGCTATAGGGGCCTAACCCCCGGGGGCCCCAACCCCACCTCCAGGGGCCCAACCCCTGGGGGCCCCAACACCAGCTCCAGGGGCCCAACCCCTGAGCGCCCGAACCATAGCTCCAGGGGCCTAAACCCTGGGGGGCCCAACCACAGCTCCAGGGGCCCAACCCCTGCGAACCCCAACACAATCTCCAGGAACTCAAAACCTGGGGGCCCCAACAGCAGCTCCAGGGGCCCCACCCCTGGGTCCCTCGACCCTAGCTCCAGGGAACCAACCCCTGAGCGCCCGAACCATAGCTCCAGGGGTCCAACCCCTGAGTGCCTGAACCATAGCTCCACGGGCCTAAAACCTGGGTCCCCAACACCAGCTCCAGGGGCCCAACCCCAGAGCGCCCGAAACATAGCTCCCGGGTCCCAATCCCTGGGGGGCCCAACACCAGCTCCAGGCGCCCAACCGCTGGGGCCCTCCACCCCAGCTCCAGGGGCCCAACCCCTGAGCGCCCGAACCATAGCTCCAGGGGCCCAACCCCTGAGCGCCTGAACCATAGCTCCAGGGCCCTAACCCCTGGGTCCCCAACACCAGCTCCAGGGGCCCAACCCCTTGGGGCCCCAACACCAGCTCCAGGGGCCCAACCAATGAGCCGCCGAACCAAAGATCCAGGGGCTAACCCCTGGAGGCCCCAACCGCAGCTCCAGGGTCCCAACCACTGGAGGCCCCAAAACCAGCTCCAGGGTCCCAACCCCTGAGCGCCTGAACCATACCTCCAGGGGCCTAACCCCTGGGTCCCCAACACCAGCTGCAGGAGCCCAACCCCTGGGAGCCCCAACACCAGCTCCAGGGGCAGAACCCCAGAGTGAGCAAACCATAGCTCTAGGGGCCTATTCCCTGGGGGCCCGCACGCCAGCTCCAAGGGCCCAACCCCTGAGTGCCCGAACCTTAACCCCTGGGGCCCCAACACCAGCTCCAGGGGCCCAACCCCTGGGAGTCCCAACACCAGCTACAGGGGCCCAACCCCACAGCTCCCGAACCATAGCTCCATGCGGGGAAATGCTCTGTGCACTACCCTATGTGGCCACACGGTGTCACTCTTGCTCCATGCAGGAAATGCTCTGGGCATTACCCTGCATGGCCACACAGTGTTACTGTTGCTCCATGCGTGAAATGCTCTGGGCATTACTGTGATGGAGTCGGGACTGTCTGTGTGGGGGATGGGAGAGCAAGGGGTGACATTAGGTCAGGGGCCCCAACACCAGCTCTAGCGGCCCAACCCCTGAGCGCCCGAACCATAGCTCCAGGGGCCTAACCCCTGGGGGCCCCAACACCAGCTCCAAGGGCCCAACCCCTGGGGGCCCCAAAACCAGCTCCAGGGGCCCAATCCCTGAGCGCCCGAACCATAGCTATAGGGGCCTAAACCCCGGGGGCCCCAACCCCACCTCCAGGGGCCCAACCCCTGGGGGCCCCAACACCAGCTCCAGGAGCCCAACCCCTGAGTGCCCGAACCATAGCTCCAGGGGCCTAAACCCTGGGGGGCCCAACCACAGCTCCAGGGGCCCAACCCCTCCGAACCCCAACACAATCTCCAGGAACTCAAAACCTGGGGGCCCCAACAGCAGCTCCAGGGGCCCCACCCCTGGGGCCCTCGACCCTAGCTCCAGGGAACCAACCCCTGAGCGCCCGAACCATAGCTCCAGGGGTCCAACCCCTGAGTGCCTGAACCATAGCTCCACGGGCCTAAAACCTGGGTCCCCAACACCAGCTCCAGGGGCCCAACCCCTGAGCGCCCGAACCATAGCTATAGGGGCCTAACCCCCGGGGGCCCCAATCCCACCTCCAGGGGCCCAACCCCTGGATGCCCCAACACCAGCTCCAGGGGCCCAACCCCTGAGCGCCCGAACCATAGCTCCAGGGGCCTAAACCCTGGGCGGCCCAACCACAGCTCCAGGGGCCCAACCCCTGCGAACACCAACACAATCTCCAGGAACTCAAAACCTGGGGGCCCCAACAGCAGCTCCAGGGGCCCAACCGCTGGGGCCCTCCACCCCAGCTCCAGGGGCCCAACCCCTGAGCGCCCGAACCATAGCTCCAGGGGCCCAACCCCTGAGCGCCTGAACCATAGCTCCAGGGCCCTAACCCCTGGGTCCCCAACACCAGCTCCAGGGGCCCAACCCCTTGGGGCCCCAACACCAGCTCCAGGGGCCCTACCAATGAGCGGCCGAACCAAAGATCCAGGGGCTAACCCCTGGAGGCCCCAACCGCAGCTCCAGGGTCCCAACCACTGGAGGCCCCAAAACCAGCTCCAGGGTCCCAACCCCTGGGAGTCCCAACACCAGCTACAGGGGCCCAACCCCAGAGCTCCCGAACCATAGCTCCATGCGGGGAAATGCTCTGTGCACTACCCTATGTGGACACACGGTGTCACTCTTGCTCCATGCAGGAAATGCTCTGGGCATTACCCTGCATAGCCACACAGTGTTACTGTTGCTCCATGCGTGAAATGCTCTGGGCATTACTGTGATGGAGTCGGGACTGTCTGTGTGGGGGATGGGAGAGCAAGGGGTGACATTAGGTCAGGGGCCCCAACACCAGCTCCAGCGGCCCAACCCCTGAGCGCCCGAACCATAGCTCCAGGGGCCTAACCTCTGGGGGCCCCAACACCAGCTCCAAGGGCCCAACCCCTGGGGGCCCCAAAACCAGCTCCAGGGGCCCAATCCCTGAGCGCCCGAACCATAGCTACAGGGGCCTAGCCCCTGGGGCCCCAACACCAGCTCCAGGGGCCCAACCCCTGGGGGCCCCAACACCAGCTCCAGGGTCCCAAACCCTTAGCGCCTGAACCATAGCTCCAGGGGCCTAATCCCTGAGGGCCCCAACACCAGCTCCAGGGGCCCAACCCCTGAGCGCCCGAACCATAGCTATAGGGGCCTAACCCACGGGGGCCCCAACCCCACCTCCAGGGGCCCAACCCCTGGGGGCCCCAACACCAGCTCCAGGGGCCCAACCCCTGAGCGCCCGAACCATAGCTCCAGGGGCCTAAACCCTGGGGGGCCCAACCACAGCTCCAGGGGCCCAACCCCTGCGAACCCCAACACAATCTCCAGGAACTCAAAACCTGGGGGCCCCAACAGCAGCTCCAGGGGCCCCACCCCTGGGGCCCTCGACCCTAGCTCCAGGGAACCAACCCCTGAGCGCCCGAACCATAGCTCCAGGGGTCCAACCCCTGAGTGCCTGAACCATAGCTCCACGGTCCTAAAACCTGGGTCCCCAACACCAGCTCCAGGGGCCCAACCCCTGAGCGCCCGAACCATAGCTATAGGGGCCTAACACCCGGGGGCCCCAATCCCACCTCCAGGGGCCCAACCCCTGGGGGCCCCAACACCAGCTCCAGGGGCCCAACCGCTGTGCGCCCGAACCATAGCTCCAGGGGCCTAAACCCTGGGGGGCCCAACCACAGCTCCAGGGGCCCAACCCCTGCGAACCCCAACACAATCTCCAGGAACTCAAAACCTGGGGGCCCCAACAGCAGCTACAGGGGCCCCACCCCTGGGGCCCTCGACCCTAGCTCCAGGGAACCAACCCCTGAGTGCCTGAACCATAGCTCCACGGGCCTAAAACCTGGGTCCCCAACACCAGCTCCAGGGGCCCAATCCCTGAGCAGCCGAACCATAGCTCCAGGGGCCTAAACCCAGGGGCCCCAACCCCAGCTCCACGGGCCCAACCCCTGGGGGCCCCAAACAGAGCTCCAGGGGCCCAAAACCTGGGGGCTCCAACCCCAGCTCCAGGGTCCCAATCTCTGAGCGTCCGAACCATAACTCCAGGGGCCTAACCCTGCGGGCACCAATCCCAGCTCCAGGGGCCAAACCCCCAAGGGCCCCAACCCCAGCTCCAGGGGCCTAACCCCTGGGGGCCCCAATCTCAGCTCCAGGGGCCCAACCCCTGGGGGCCCCAAAGCGAGCTCCAGGGGCCCAACCCCTGAACGTCCAAACCATAGCTCCAGGGGCCTCACCCCTGAGGTCCCCAATCCCAGCTCCAGGGGCCCAGCCCCTGGGGACCCAAACCCCAGCTCCAGAGGCCCAACACCTGTGGGCCCCAAACCCAGCTCCAGAGGCCTAACCCCTGATTCACTCGACCCCAGCTCAAGTGGACCAAACCCTAAGTGCCCGAAGCATAGCTCCAGGGGCCCAACCCCTGGGGGCCCCAACCCCCGCTACAGAGGCCCAAATCCTGGGGGCCCCAACCCCAGCTCCAGGGTCCCAAATCCTGGGGGCCCTAACCCCAGCTCCAGGGGCCCAACCCCTGGGGGCCCCAATCCCACCCCTGAGCGCTCGAACCATAGCTCCAGGGGCCTAACCCCTGGGGTCCAGAACCCCAGCTCCAGGGGTCAAAACCCCTGGTTGCCAGAACCGCATTTCCAGGGACCCAACCTCTGACAGCCCAAACCATCGCTCCAAGGCCTAACCCCTAGTGTCCGCAACCCTAGCTCCAGGGGCCCAACCCCTCGGTCCCTCTACCCCAGCTGCAAGGGCCCAACCCCTGAGCGCCCGAATCATAACCTCAGGTGCCTAACCTGTGGGGGCCCGAACCATATCTCCAGTTGCCTAACCCCTGGGGGCCCCAACCCCAACTCCAGGAGCCTAACCCCCGGGGGCCCCAATCCCAGCTCCAGGGGCCCGATCCCTTTGGGGCCCCAACCCAGCTCCAGGAGTCCAACCACTGAACGCTCGGACCAAAGCTCCAGGGGCCTAACCCCTGGGGGCCCCGACCCAAGCTCCAGGGGCCCAACCCCTGAGCGCCCAAACCATAGTTCCAGGGGTCTAACCCCTGGGGTCCCAACACCAGTTCCAGGGGCCCAACCCCTGAGCGCCCGAAAAATAGATCCAGGAGCCTAACCCCTGGGGGCCGCAACACCAGCTCCAGGGGCCCAACCTCGGAGCGCCCGAACCATAACTCCAGGCGCCTAACCCCTGGGGGCCCCAACACCATCTCCAGGGGCCCAATCCCTGGGGGCCTCAACCCCAGCTCAAGGGGCCCATCCCCTTGGGCCCTCCACCCCAGCTCCAAGGGCCCTACACCTGAGCGCCCGAACCATAGCTCCAGTGGCCTATCCCCTGGGGGCCTCAACACCAGCTCCAGGGGCCCAACCCCTGAGCGCCCGAACTATAGCTCCAGAGGCCTAACCCCTGGGGGCACAAACCACAGCTCCATGGGCCCAACCTCTGAGCGCCCAAACCACAGCTTCAGGGGCCTAACCCCTGCGCGCCCCAACCCCAGCTCCAGGAGCCTAACCTGTGGGGGCCCAAACCGTAGTTCCAGGGGCCTAAACCCCGGGGGCCCCAACCCCAGCTCCAGGGGCCCAACCCCTGAGCGTCCGAACCATAGCACCAGGTGCCCAACTCTGGGGGCCCTAACCCCAGCTTCAGGGGCCCAACGCATTGGGCCCTGGACCACAGCTCCAGGGGCCTAACCCCTGGGGGCCCCAACCCCAGCTCAAGGGGCTCAACCCATGGAGGCCCCAACCCGAGCTCCAGGGTCCCAACCACTGGGGCCCTAGACCCCAGCTTCAGGGGCTCAACCCCTGGGGGCCCCAACCGTACCTTCAGGAGCCGAACCCCTGGGAGCCCCAACCCCAGGTCCAGGAGCCCAATCCCTGGGGTCCCAAACCCCAGCTCCAGAGGCCCAACCCCTGGGGGCCCCAACCCCAGCTCCAGGTGCTCAACCCCTGGGGCCCTCGACCCCAGCTCCAAGGTTCCAACCCCTGAGCGCCCGAACCATAGCTCCAGGGGCCCAACCCCTGGGGGCCCCAACCCCAGCTCCAAACGCCCAAACCCTGAGAGCCCGAACCATAGCTCCAGGGGCCTAACCCCTGGGGGCAACAACACCAGCTCCAAGAGCCCAACCCCTGGAGGCCCCAACCACAGCTCCAGGGGCCAAATCACTGGGGCCCTAGACCCCAGCACCAGGGGCCCAACCCCTGTGGGCCCCAACCGTAGCTCCACGAGCCGAATCCCTGGGAGCCCCAACCCCAGCTCCAAAGGCACAACCATTGAGAGCCCGAACCATAGCTTCAGGGGCCTAACCCCTGGGGGCCCCAATCCCAGCTGAAGGGGCCCAACCCCTGCGGGCCCCAACCCCAGCTCCAGGTGCCCAACCCCTGAGCGCCCGAACCATAGCTCCAGGTATCCGACTCCTGGGAGCTCCAACCCCAGTTCCAAGGGCCCAACCCCTGAGCGCCAGAACCATAACTCTAGGGGCCTGACCCCTGGGAGCCCCAACCGCATCTCCAGGGTCCCAACCCCTCAGCACTCAAACCATAGCTCCAGGGGCCTATCCCCTGGGCGCCCCAACACCAGATCCAGGGGCCCAACCCCTGAGGGCCCCAACCCCACCTCCAGGGGAATAAACCCTGGGGGCCCATCACCAGCTCCAGGGGCCAAACCCCTGGGGCCCTTTACCCCAGCTCCAAGGGCTCAACTCCTGAGGGCCCAAACCATAGCTCCAGGGGCCCAAAAACTGGGGACCCCAACCCCAGCTCCAGGGGCCCAACCCCCGGGGGCTGCAATCCCAGTTCCAGGGGCCCAACCCCTGAGCGCCAGAACCATAGCGCCAGCGGCATAACCCCTGGGGGCCCCAACACCAGATCCAGAGCCCTACACCCTGGGGGCCCCAGCCCCAGCTCCAGGAACCCAAACCGTGGGGCCCTCGACCCCAGCTCCAGGGGCCTAACCTCTGAGTGCCCAAACCATAACTCCAGGGGCCTAACCCCTGGGGGACCCAACCCCAGCTCCAGGGGCCCAACCCATGGGGGCCCCAACCCCAGCTCCTGGGGCCCAACCCCTGGGACCTTCGACCCCAGCTCCAGGGGCCCAACCCCTGAGCACCCGAACCATAGTTCCAGGGGTCCAACCCCTTAGAAACTGAACCATAGCTCCAGGGGCCTAACCACTGGGGTCCCCAACCCCAGTTCCAGGGGTCCAACCCCTGAGCGCCCGAACCATAGCCTCAGAGGCCTAACCCCTGAGGGCCCTAACCGCAGGTCCAGAGGCCCCCAGGGGGTTAGGCCCCTGGAGGTATGGTTCAGGCGCTCAGTCGTTGGGACCCTGGAGATGGGATTGGTGACCCCAGGAGCTATGCCCCTGGAAATATGGTTCGGGCGCTCAGGGGTTGGGTCCCTGGAGCTATGGTTGGGGCCCCCAGGGTTTGGACCCTTGGAGCTGGGGTTGCGGCCCTCAAGGGTTGGGCCCATGTAGCTGGGGTTGGGGCGCCCAGGAGTTAGGCCCCTGTAGCTATGATTCGTGCGCTCAGGGGTTGGGCCCTTGGAGCTGGGTTCGAGGGCCCCAGGGTTTAGTCCCCTGGAGCAGGGGTGGTTGCCCCCAGGGATTGGGCCCCTGGAGCTGGGGTTGGGGTCCCCAAGGGGTTAGGACCCTGGAGCTATGGTTCGGGCTCTAAGGGGTTGGGCTCCTGTTGCTGAGGTTGGGGCCCCAGGGGTTGGGACCCTGCAGCTGGTGTTGGGGCACCCAGGTGTTGGGCCCCTGGAGCTCAGGTTGGGGCCCCCAGGGGTTGGGCCCCTGGAGCTATGGTTTGGGGGCTGAGGGGTTGGGACCTTGGAGCTGGGGTCGAGGGCTCCAGGGGTTGGGCCCCTGGATCTGGGGTTTGGGCGCCCAGGGGTTGGGCTCCTGGAGCAGGGGTTGGGGCCCCCAGGGGTTGGGCCCCTGGAGCTATGCTTCGGGCCTATAGGGGTTGGGCCCCTGGAGCTGGGGTAGAGGACCCCAGGGGTTGGGCCCCTGGAGCTGGGGTTGGAGCCCCCAATCGAGAGGCCCGTGAAGCTATGGTTTGGGCGCTCAGGGATTCGGCCCCTGGAGCTAGGGTTGGGGACCACAGGGGTTGGGCTCCTGGACCTGGGATTTGGGCCCCCAGGGGACAGGCCCTTGGAGCTATAGTTCGGGCGGTCTGGGGTTGGGCCCCTGGAGCTGGGATTGGGGCCCCCAGGGGTTGGGCCCCTGGAGGTTGTGTTGAAGCCCCCAGGGCTTAGGCCCCTGGAGCTATGGTTCGGGCGCTCAGGGGTTGGGCCCCTGGAGCTGGTGTTGGGGTACCCAGGGGTTGGACCCATGGAGATGGGGTTACAGTCCCCAGGGGTTGGTCCCCTGGAGTTGGGGTTTGGGCCCCCAGGGGTTGGGCCCCGGAGCAATGGTTCGGGCACTCAGGGGTTGGGCCCCTGGAGCTGGGGTTCGGGCCCCCAGGCGTTAGGCCCTGTAGCTATGGTTCGGGCGCTTAGGGGTTGGGCCCCTGGATCTGGGGTTGGGGCCCCCAGGGGTTAGGCCCTGTAGCTATGGTTCGGGCGCTCAGGGGTTGTTCCCCTGGAGCTGGGGTTGGGGCCCCCAGTTGTTAGGCCCCTGGAGCTATGGTTCGGGTGCTAAGCGTTTGGGCTTCTGGAGGTGGGGTTGGGGCCCCCAGGGGTTGGGCCCCTGGAGCTATGGTTGGGGCCCCCAGGGGTTAGGACCCTGGAGCTATGGTTCGGGCGCTCTGGTTTGGGACCCTTGAGCTTGGGTCGTGGGCCCGAGGGGATGGGACCCTGGAGCTGGGGTTGGGGCCCACAGTGGTTGGGACACTGAAGCTGGGGTTGAGGCCCCCAGGGGTTAGGCCCCTGCAGCTGGGGAAGAGGGCCCCAAGGGATGGACCCCTGGAGATGGGGTTGAGGCCCCGAGGGCTTGGGCCCCTGGAGCCGGGGTCAGGTTCCCCAGGGGTTGGGCCCCTGGAGCAGGAGTTCGGGTCCCCAGGGGTTGGGCCCCTGGAGCTATGGTTCGGGCGCTCAGGGGTTGGGCCCTTGGAGCTTGGGTTGGGGCCCCCAGGGGTTAGGCCCCTGGAGCTATGGTTCAGGCGCTCAGGGGTTGGGCCCCTGGAGGTGGAGTCGACGGCCCCAGGGGTTGGGGCCCTGGAGCTGGAGTTGGTGCCCACAGAGTTTGGGCCGCTGGAGCTGGGGTTGAGGCAACCAGGGGTTAGGCCCCTGGACCTGGCGTTAGAGTCCCCAGGGGTTGGGCCCCTGGAGGTATGCTTTGGGCGCTGCGGGGTTGGGACCCTGGAGCTGGGGTCGAGGGCCCGGCAGTTGGGTCTCTGCAGTTGGGGTTCGGGCCCCCAGGGGATGGACCCATGGAGATATGGTTCGGGCGCTCAGGGGTTGGGACCTTAGAGGTAGGGTTGGGGCCCACACGGGTTAGGCCTCTGGAGCTGGGGTTGGGGTCCCCAGGGGTTGGGCCCTTGGAGCTTTGGTTCGGGTCCCCAGGGGTTGGGACCATGGAGCTATGGTTCGGACGCTCAGGGGTTCGGCCCTTAGAGCTGGGGTTGGGGCCCCTAGGGGTTAGGCTAATGGAGATATGGTTCGGGCTGTCAGGGGTTGGGCCCCTGGAGCTGGGGTCGAGGGCCCGAGAGGTTGGGCCCTTGGAGCTGGGGTTGGGGCACCCAAGGATTAGACCCCTGGAGCTATGGTTTGGACGCTCAGGGGTTAGGCCCCTGGAGCTGGGGTCGAGGGCCCCAAGGGTTGGGACCCTGGAGCAGGGTTAGTGACCCCCAGGGGTTGGGCCTCTTTATCTGGGGTTGGTTCCCCCGGGGTTTGGCCCCTGGAGCTCTGGTTTGGGCACTCAGGGGTTAGGCGCTGGAGCTATGGTTCGATCGCTCAGGAGTTGGGCCCCTGGAGCTGGGGTTGTGGCCCCCAGGGGTTGAGCCCCTGGAGCTGGGGTTGGGACCACCAGGGATTGGGCCCCTGGAGCTGGGGTTCGGATACTTAGGGGTTGGGCCCCTGGAGCTGAGGTTGTGGCCCCCAAGGTTTAAGCCCCTGGAGCTATGGTTCGAGGGCTCAGGGGTTAGGCCCATGGAGCTGGTGTTCGGGCCACCAGGGTTTAGGCCCCTGGAGCTGGGGTTCGGATACTTAGGGGTTGGGCCCCTGGAGCTGAGGTTGGGGCCCCCAAGGTTTAAGCCCCTGGAGCTATGGTTCGAGGGCTCAGGGGTTGGGCCCTTGGAGCTGGGGTCGAGAGCTCAAGGGGTTGGGCCCCTGGAGCCAGGGTTGGGGCTCCCAGTGATTGGGCCCCTGGAGCAATGGTTCGGGCGCTCAGGGATTGGGCCCCTTGAGCTGGTGTTGGGGCCCCCAAGGGTTAGGCCAATGGAGCTATGGTTCGGGCGCTCAGGGGTTGGGCCCCTGGAGCTGGAGTTGGGGCCCACTGGGGTTAGGTCCCTGGAGCTATGGTTCGGGCGCTCAGGGGTTGGGCCCCTGGAGCTCTTGTTGGGGCCCCCAGGGGTTAGGCCCCTGTTGCTGGGGTTGGGGACCGCAGGGGTTAGGCCCCTGGAGCAATAGTCCGGGCGTTCAGGGGTTGGATCCCTGGAGCTGGGGTTGGGGCCCCCAGGGTTGGGCCCCTGGATCTGGGGTTGGGGACCCCAGGGGTTAGGCCCTTGGAACTATGGTTCGGGCGCTCAAGAGTTGGGCCTCTAGAGCTGGTGTTGGGGCCCCCAGGGGTTAGCCCCTGGATATATGGTTCGGGCGCTCAGGGGTTGGGCCCCTGGAGATGGATTTGCGACCCCCACGGGTTAGTCCACTGGAGCTATGGTTCGGGCTCTCAGGGGTTGGGCCCCTACAGCTGGAGTTGGGTCCCCCAAGCGTTGGGCCCCTGGAGCTGCGTTTGAGTCCCCCAGGGGATAGGCACCTTGAGCTATGGTTCGGGCGCACAGGGTTTTGGCCCCTGGAGCTCGTGTTGGGGCCCCCAGGGGTTAGGCTCCTGGAGCTATGGTTCGGGCGCTCAGGGGTTGGGACCCTGGAGGTGGTGTTGCGGCCTCCAGGGGTTAGTCCGCTGGAGCTATGGTTCGGGCGCTCAGGGGTTGGGCCCTGGAGCTGGGGTTGGGGTCTCTAGGGGTTGGGCCCCTGGAGCTGGGGTTTGGGCCCCCAGAGGTTGGCCCTCTGCAGGTACGGTTGGGGCCACCAGCGCTTGGGGCTCTGGAGCTACGACTGGGGCCCCCAGGGGTTGAGCCCCTGGAGCTGAGACTGGGGCCCCCAGGGATTGGGCCCCTGGAGTTACGGTTGGGGTCCCAAGGTGTTCGGCCCCTGGAGCTGGGGTAGAGGGCCCCAGGGGTTGGACCCCTGGAGCTGGGGTTTAGGGCCACAGGGGTTGGGCCCCTGGAGCTGGGGTTGAAGCCCCAAGGGGTTGGGCCCCTGGAGCTGCGTTTGAGGGCCCCAGGGGTTGGGCTCCTGGAGCTGTGGTTGGGGCCCCCAGGAGTTGGTCCCCTGGAGCTACGCTTTGGGCCCCCAGGGGTTGGGCCCCTGGAGCTTGGGTTCATTGTCCCAGGGGTTGGGCCTCTGGAGCTGGGGTTGGGGCCCCCAAGGTTTGAGCTCCTGGAGCTACGGTTGAGGCCCCCAGTGGTTGGACCCCTAGATTTGGGGTTGGGGCCTCCAGGGGTTGTGCCCTTTGAGCTACGGTTTCAGCCCGCAGAGGCTGGGCCCGTGGAGTTGGGCTTGGGGCCCCCAGGGGTTGGGCCCCTAGAGCTACGGTTGGGGCCCCTAGGGGTTTGGCCCCTTGAGTTGGGGTTGGGGAACCCTGGGGTTGGGCTCCTGGAGCTACTGTTGGGCCCCTGAAGCTAGGGATGTGGCCCCAGTTGTTGGACTCCTGGAGCTGGGGTTGAAGGCCTCAGGGCTTGGGCACCTGGAGCTACGGTTGCATCTGCCAGGAGTTGGGCCCCTGGAGCTGGGGTTGAGAGCCCCAAGGGTTGGGCCCCGGGAGCTTTGGTTGTGGCTCCCAGGGCTTGAGCCCCTGGATCTGCGCTTGGGGCTCCCAGGGGTTCAGCCCCTTGAGCTGGGGTGTTGGGCCCCTGGAAGTTGGGGCCCTGGAGCTATGTTTTGGCCCCCAGGGCTTTGGCCCGTGGATTTGGGTTTTGGCCCCAAGGGTTGGGCCCCTTTAGCTGGGGTTGGGGCCCCCAGGGGTTGGGCCCCTAGAGCTGGGGTTGGGACCCCCAGGGGTTGGGAGTCTGGTGCAATGGTTGGTGCCCCGAGGGGTTGGGCCCCTGGAGGTGGGGTTGTGGGCACTAGGGGATCGGCCCCTGGAGGTGGGGTTGGGGGCCACAGGGGTTGGGCCCCTGGAGCTGAGACTGGGGCCCCCAGGGGTTGGGCTACTGTAGTTACGGTTGGGGTCCCAAGGGGTTAGGACGCGGGAGCTCGGGTAGAGGCCCCTAGGGTTTGGGATCGTGTAGCTACGGTTTGGACCCCCAGGGGTTGGGCCCCTGCAGCTGGGGTTGAGGGCCCTAGCGGTTGGGCCCCTGGAGCTGGGGGTGGGCCCCCAGGGGTTGGGCCCCTGTAGCGACGGTTGGGGACCCCAGGGGTTGGGCCCCTGGAGCTGGGACTGGGGCACCCAGGGGTTGGGTCCCTGGAACTCGAGTTGGGTCCCGCAGGGGTTAGGCCCCTGGAGCTATGATTTGGGCGCTCAGGGGTTGGGCTCCTGGAGCTGGGGTTGGGGCCCCCAGGGGTTGTGCCCCTGGAGTTGGGGTTGGGGCCCCCAGGGGTTGGGTCCCTGCAGCTGGTGTTGGGGCTCCCAGGGGTTAGGCCCCCGGAACTATGGTTTTGGGCGCTCAGGGGTTGGTCCCCTGGAGCTGGTGTTGGGGCTCCCAGGGGTTAGGCCCATGGAGCTATGGTTCGGGCGCTCAGGGGTTGGGCCCCTGGAGCTGGGGTTGGGACAACCAGGTGTTAGGCCCCGGGAGCTATGGTTCGGGCTCTCAGGTTTTCGGCCCCTGGAGCTTGGGTTGGGGCCCCCCGGGGTTGGGCCCCTGGACCTGGGGTTGAGGCCCCCAGGCGTTAGGCCCCTCTAGCAATGGTTCGGGCGCTCAGGGGTTGGGCCCCTGGAGCTGGGGTTGGGACCCCAGGGGTTGGGCCCCTGGAGCTGGGGTTGGGGCCCCCAGGGGTTAGGTCCCTGGAGCAATGGTTCTTGCGCTCAGGGGTTGGGACCCTGGAGCTGTTGTTGGGGCCCCCAGGGGTTAGGTCCCTGGAGCTATGTTTCCGGCCCTAAGTGGTTGGGCACTTGGAACTGGGGTCGACGGACTCAGGGGTTGGGGCCCTGGAGCTGGGGTTGGGGACCCCAGGGGTTTTGCCCCTGGAGCTGGGGTTGGGGCCCCCAGGGGTTAGGCCCCTGGAGCTATGGTTCTGGCGCTCAGGGGTTGGGCCCTAGGAGCTGGGGTTTTGGCCCCAGGGATTGGGCCCCTGGAGCTGGTGTTAGGGCCCTCAGGGGTGAGGGCCCTGGAGCTATGGTTCCGGAGGTAAGTGGTTGGGCCCTTGGATCTGGGGTCGAGGGCCCCAGGGGTTAGGCCCCTGGAACTGGGGTTGGATCCCCAGGGATTAGGTCCCTGGAGCTATGGTTTGGGCGCTCAGAGGTTGGGCCCCTGGAGCTGGAGTTGGGGCACCCAGGGGTTGGGCCTCTGGAGCTATGGTTCGAGCGCTCAGGGGTTGGGACCCTGGAGCTGGTGTTGGGGCCCCCAGGGGTTAGGCCCCTAGAGCTATGGTTCGGGCGCTCACGGGTTGGGCCCCTGGAGCAGGTGTTGGGGCACCCAGGTGTTAGGCCCCTTGAGCTATGGTTCGGGCGCTCAGGGGTTGGGTAACAGGAGCTGGTGCTGGGGCCCACCGGGGTTGGGCCCCTGGAGCTGGTGTTCGGGCCCCTAGGGTTTGGGCCCCTGTAACTACGGTTGAGTCCCCCAGGGTTTTGGCCCCTGGAGCTTGAGTTGAGGGACCCAAGGGTTTGGCCGCTGCAGCTACGGTTGGGGCCGCCAGGGGTTGGGCACCTGGAACTACAGTCGTGGCCCCCAGGGTTTGGGCCCAGGAGCTAGGGTTGGATCCCCCAGGGGTTGGGCCCCTGGAGCTACAGTTGGGGCCCCCAGGGGTTGGGCCCCTGGAGGTGGGGATGGGGCCCCCTGGGGTTGGGTTTCCGGAACTAAGGTTGGGGCCCCCAAGGGTTCGCAGCTAGAGCTAGGGTTGGAGGCCCCAGGGGTTGGGCCTCTGGAGCTACGGTTCGGCCCCCAGGGGTTGGGCTCCTGTAGCTAGGTTGAGAAACCCAGGGGTTAGACATCTGGAGGTGGGGTTGGGGCCCCTGGGGTTGGGCACCTGGAACTACGATAGTGGCCCCCAGGTGTTGGGCCCCGGGAGCTAGGGTTGGAGCTCCCAGGGGTTTGGCCCCTGAATCTACGGTTGGGGCCCCCAGGGGTTCGGACCCTGGAGCTGGGGTTGTCCCCCCTAGGAGTTGGGCCCTTGGAGCTGGGGTTGAGGACTCCAGGGGTTGGGCCCCTGGAGCTGGGGCTAGGGCCACCAGCGGTTGGGATCCTGGAGCTAGGGTTGTGGCCCCCACGGGTTAGGCCCCAGGAGATGGGTTTGGCGCCCCTAGGGGTTGGGCCTCTGGAGCTGGGTTTGAGGGCTCCTGGGGTTCGGCCCGTAAAGCTGGGGTTCGGGCCCTCAGGGGTTGGGTCCCTGTAGCTGACGTTCGGGCCCCAGGGGTATGGCCCCTGGAGCTGGGGGTGGGGCCCCCAGGGGTTGTGCCCCTGTAGCGACGTTTTGGGCTCCCAGGGGTTGGGCCCCAGGAGTTACGGTTCGGGCCCCAAGGGGTTAGGCCGCGGGAGCTGGGGTAGAGGCCTCTAGGGTTTGGGACCCTGTAGCAACGGTTTGGGGCCCCAGGGGTTGAGCCCCTGGAGCTGGGGTAGAGGGCCCCAGGGGTTGGGCCCCTGGAGCTGGGGTTGAGGGCCACAGGGGTTGGGCCCCTGGAGCTATGGTTTGAGCCCCCAGGGTTTGGGCTTCTGGAGCTGGAGTTGGGGCCCCCAGGGGTTGGGCCCCTGGAGCTACGGTTGGGGCACCAGGGGGTTGAGTCCCTACAGCTGGGAATGGGGCCCTCAGGGGTTGGGCCCCTTAAGCTTTGGTTGGAGTCCCCAGGGGTTGGGACACTGGAGCCTGGGTTGGGGTCCCCAAAGGTTGGGCTCCTGGAGCTAGGGTTAGGGCCCCCAGTGTTTGGGACTCTGGAGCTGAGGTTGGGGCCCCCAGGGATTGGGCCCATGGAGCTACGGTTTGGGCCCCCAGGGGTTGGATCCCTGGAGCCAGTGTGGTGGCCCACACGGGTTGGGCCCTTGGAGCTGGGGTTGAGTCCCCCAGGGGTTGGGCCCTTGGAGCTATGGTTAGGGCCCCCAGGGAATTGGACCCTGGAGCTAGGGTTCGGGCACCCAGGGGTTGGGCCCCTTGAGATGGGGTTGGCGCCCCTAGTTGTTGGGCCCCTGGAGCTGGGGTTTAGGGCACCAGGGGTTGGGCCCCTGGACCTATGGTAGGGGCCCCCAGGGGTTGGACCCCTGGAGCTACGGTTGGTGCCTCCAGAGGTTCGGCCCTGGAGCCGGGGTTCAGGCCCCAAGCTGTCCGTCCCTTGCATGTATTTTTTGAGCCCCCACGGTTTAGGCCCCTGGAGATGGGGTTGAGGGCCCCAGGGGTTTGGACCCTGGAGCTGGGGCTGAGAGGCCTAGGGGTTGTTCCCCTGGAGCTGGGGTTGGGGCCCCATGGGTATGGGCCCCTGTAGCTACGGTTGAGGCCCCCAGGGGTTGGGCCCCTGGAGCTGGGGTTGAAGCCCCAAGGGGTTGGGCCGCTGGAGCTATGGTTGGTGCCCCGAGGGGTTGGGTCCCTGGAGCTGGGGTTGTGGGCGCTACGGGATCGGCCCCAGGAGCTGGGACTGGGGCCCCCATGGATTCGGCTCCTGCAGCTGGGGTTGAGGGCCCCAGCGGTTGGGCACCTGGAGCTGAGGGTGGGGCCCCCAGGGGTTGAGGCCCTGTAGCAACGGTTGGGGCCCCCAGTGGTTAGGCCGCGGGAGCTCGGGTAGAGGTCCCTAGGGTTTGGGACTCTGTAGCTATGGTTTGGGCCCCCAGGGGTTGTGCCCCTGCAGCTGGGGTTTGAGGGCCCCAGCGGTTCGGCACCGGGAGCTGAGGGTGGGGCCCCCAGGGGTTGGGCCCTTGTAGCGACGGTTGGGGCCCCAGGGGTTTCGCCCCTGGAGCTGGGACTGGGGCCCCCAGGGGTTGAGTCCCTGGAGCTGGGGTTGGGGCCCCCAGGGGTTGGGCTCCTAGAACTGGGATAGAGGGCCCCACGGGTTGAGCCCCTGGAGCTGGTTTTGAGGGCCACAGGGGTTGGGAACCTGGAGCTGGGGTTGGAGCCCCCAGGTGTTGGACCGCTGGAGCTGGGGTTGGGGCCCCAGGGGTTGGGCCCCTGGAGCTACGGTTGGAGCCCCCAGGGTTTGGGCATCTGGAGCTGGAGTTGGGGCCTCCAGGGCTTGGGCCCCTGGAGCTACGTTTGGGGCCCCAGGGGGTTGAGTCCCTAGAGCTGGGACTGGGGCCCCCAGGGGTTGGGCCCCTGAAGCTACGGTTGGAGCCCCCAGGGTTTGGGCCCCTGTAGCTCGAGTTCAGGCCCCCAGACGTGGGACTCCTGGAGCTACGGTTGGGGCCCCCAGGGGTTGGGCCCCTGAAGCTAGGGTTCGGGCCCCCAGGGATTGGGACCCTGGAACTAGGGTTGGCGCCCCTAGGGATTGGGTCTCTGGAGCTGAGGTTGGGATACTTAGGGGTTGGGCCCCTGGAGCTGAGGTTGGGGTCCCCTGGGGTTAAGCCCCTGGAGCTATGGTTCGGGTGCTCAGGGGTTAGGCCCCTGGAGCTGGTGTTCGGGCGCTCAGGGGTTGGGCCCTTGGAGCTGGGGTCGAGAGCTCCAGGGGTTGGGCCCCTGGAGCTAGGGTTGGGGCTCCCAGTGATTGGGCCCCTGGAGCAATGGTTCGGGCGCTCAGGGATTGGGCCCCTTGAGCTGGTGTTGGGGTCCCCAAGGGTTAGGCCAATGGAGCTATGGTTCAGGCACTCAGGGGTTGCGCCCCTGGAGCTGGGGTTGGGGCACTCAGGGGTTGGGTCCCTGTAGCTGACGTTCGGGCCCCAGGGGTATGGCCCCTGGAGCTGGGACTGGGGCCCCCAGGGGTTGGGCCCCAGGAGTTACGGTTCGGGCCCCTAGGGGTTAGGCCGCGAGAGCTGAGGTAGAGGCCTCTAGGGTTTAGGACCCTTTTGCAACGATTTGGGCCCCCAGGGGTTGAGCCCCTGGAGCTGGCTTAGAGGGCCCAAGGGGTTGGACCCCTGGAGCTGGGGTTGAGGGCCACAGGGGTTGGGCCCCTGGAGCTACAGTTTGAGCCCCCAGGGTTTGGGCTTCTGGAGCTGGAGTTGGGGCCCCCAGGGGTTGGGCCCCTGGAGCTACGGTTGGGGCACCAGGGGGTTGAGTCCCTACAGCTGGGACTGGGGCCCCCAGGGGTTGGGCCCCTTAAGCTTTGGTTGGAGTCCCCAGGGCTTGGGACACTGGAGCCTGGGTTGGGGTCCCCAGAGGTTGGGATCCTGGAGCTAGGGTTAGGGCCCCCAGTGTTTGGGACACTGGAGCTGAGGTTGGGGCCCCCAGGGGTTGGGCCCAAGGAGCTACGGATTGGGCCCCCAGGGGTTGGGTCCCTGGAGCCGGTGTTGTGGCCCACACGGGTTGGGCCCTTGGAGCTGGGGTTGAGTCCCCCAGGGGTTGGGCCCTTGGAGCTATGGTTAGGGCCCCCAGGGAATTGGACCCTGGAGCTAGGGTTCGGGCACCCAGAGCATGGGCCCCTTGAGATGGGGTTGGCGCCCCTAGTTGTTGGACCCCTGGAGCTGGGGTTTAGGGCACCAGGGGTTGGGCCCCTGGACCTACGGTAGGGGCCCCCAGGGGTTGGACCCCTGGAGCTACGGTTGGTGCCTCCAGGTTTTGAGTTCCTGGAGATTGTGTTGGGGTTCGCAGGGGTTGGGCCCCTGGAGCTGTGGTTGGGCCCCCCAGGGTTTAGGCCCCTGGAGCTATGGTTCGGGCGCTCAGGGGTTGGGCCCCTGGAGCTGGTGTTGGGGCCCCCAGGGGTTGGGCCCCTGGAGGTGGGGTTGGGGTCCCCGGGGGTTAGGCCCCTATAGCTATGGTTCGGGCGCTCAGGGGTTGGGCCCCTGGAGCTGGTGTTGGGGCCCCCAGGGGTTGGGCCCCTTGAGGTGGGGTTGGGGCCCCCGGGGGTTAGGCCCCTGTAGCTATGGTTCGGGCGCTCAGGGGTTGGGCCCCTGGAGCTGGTGTTGGGGCCCTCAGGGATTAGGCCCCTGGAGCTATGGTTCAGGCGCTAAGGGTTTGGGACCCTGGAGCTGGTGTTGGGGCCCCCAGGGGTTGGGCCCCTGGAGCTGGTGTTGGGGCCCCAGGGGCTAGGCCCCTGTAGCTATGGTTCGGGCGCTCAGGGATTGGGCCCCTGGAGCTGGTTTTGGGGCCCCCAGGGGTTGGGCCCTTGGAGCTGGTGTTGGGGCCCCCAGGGGTTAGGCCCCTGGAGCTATGGTTCGGGCGCTCAGGGGTTGGGCCGCTGGAGCTGGTGTTGGGGCCCCTGACCTAATGTCACCCCTTGCTCTCCCATCCCCGACACAGACAGTCCCGACTCCATCACAGTAATGCCCAGAGCATTTCACGCATGGAGCAACAGTAACACTGTGTGGCCATGCAGGGTAATGCCCAGAGCATTTCCTGCATGGAGCAAGAGTGACACCGTGTGGCCACATAGGGTAGTGCACAGAGCATTTCCCCGCATGGAGCTATGGTTCGGGAGCTCTGGGGTTGGGCCCCTGTAGCTGGTGTTGGGACTCCCAGGGGTTGGGCCCCTGGAGCTGGTGATGGGGCCCCAGGGGTTAAGGTTCGGGCGCTCAGGGGTTGGGCCCTTGGATCTGGCGTGCGGGCCCCCAGGGAATAGGCCCCTAGAGCTATGGTTTGCTCACTCTGGGGTTCTGCCCCTGGAGCTGGTGTTGGGGCTCCCAGGGGTTGGGCTCCTGCAGCTGGTGTTGGGGACCCAGGGGTTAGGCCCGTGGAGCTATGGTTCAGGCGCTCAGGGGTTGGGACCCTGGAGCTGGTTTTGGGGCCTCCAGTGGTTGGGACCCTGGAGCTGCGGTTGGGGCCTCCAGGGGTTAGCCCCTGGATCTTTGGTTCGGCCGCTCATTGGTTGGGCCCCTGGAGCTGGTGTTGGGGCCCCAAGGGGTTGGGCCCCTGGAGCTGGTGTTGGGGACCCAGGGGTTAGGGCCCTGGAGCTATGGTTCAGGCGCTCAGGGGTTGGGCCCCTGGAGCTATGGTTCGGGCGCTCAGGGGTTGGGCCCCTGGAGCTGGGGTGGAGGGCCCCAGCGGTTGGGCCCCTGGAGCTGGTGTTGGGGCCCCCAGGGATTGGGCCCCTGGAGCTATGTTTCGGGCGCTCTGGGGTTGGGCCCCTGGAGCTGGTGTTGGGGACCCAGGTTTTAGGCCCGTGGAGCTATGGTTCAGGCACTCAGGGGTTGGACCCCTGGAGCTATGGTTCGGGCGCTCAGGGGTTGGTTCCCTGGAGCTAGGGTCGAGGGCCCCAGGGGTGGGGCCCCTGGAGCTGCTGTTGGGGCCCCCAGGTTTTGAGTTCCTGGAGATTGTGTTGGGGTTCGCAGGGGTTGGGCCCCTGGAGCTGTGGTTGGGCCCCCCAGGGTTTAGGCCCCTGGAGCTATGGTTCGGGCGCTCAGGGGTTGGGCCCCTGGAGGTGGGATTGGGGCCCCCGGGGGTTAGGCCCCTATAGCTATGGTTCGGGCGCTCAGGGGTTGGGCCCCTGGAGCTGGTGTTGGGGACCCAGGTTTTAGGCCCGTGGAGCTATGGTTCAGGCACTCAGGGGTTGGACCCCTGGAGCTATGGTTCGGGCGTTCAGGGGTTGGTTCCCTGGAGCTAGGGTCGAGTGCCCCAGGGGTGGGGCCCCTGGAGCTGCTGTTGGGGCCCCCAGGTTTTGAGATAGGTATCTCTGCCATCCGCAAAACCCACTAATCCTAACCGGAACCTCTCCAGCCTGGATGTACTTATCTGTGCCGCCCACAACCCTCCTAAGCCCCCCGGGACCCCTCCAGCCTGGATGTAGATATCTGTGCCCCCCGACTCTCTAAGCCCCCCCAGAATTCCTATAGTCTGGACATACGTATCTGTGTCCCCTACAATACCACTAAGCCTCCCCTGGAGTGGGTTGGGCCCTGGAGCTATTGTTGGGGGGCTCAGGGGTTGGGCCCCTGGAGCTATACTTCGGGCACAAACATGGCCATTCCCGGGACAAAACAGAGAGCTGGATGCAGCTTTAGTCCAGTATGGCTGTTCTTATGGTTTAAATTACGATCACAGGCATTGATAATAGACTTACTGAAAGTTTGGATGTTAAGAGCTGATAGGTCAGTGTTCCAGCCCGTCACAGATGACCCCATCCCTCTGGGACAGGGGCAGGTCTGAGCTCTCACACCAAAAGGCTCATTGTGGCTGCCAGAATCTGTGGGCAGCTCGTTTAGTTTACACCAAGGGTTAAGTCCTGCTTTGTGCACCATGGGTGAGAATGAAAATCCTAAACTGCCCTTTGAAATAACAAATGCAGCTGGATGTGTCATTGTCCCTGCCCCAAAGCAGATGGAACAATGGAGAAATGCCATGAGTCCATACTTCATTGCGGTTTTACCATTTCCACTCGCTGAACTGTCTCCTAACCTTCTGGGCTCCTAGAGAAAGGTACAGAGCCTGAGCCGAGATACGGACACTGTAACTTCACAGCCCAAGCTGCATGACTCTGATTAATGTGATGAGGGCCAGCCGTGGCTGCTTCATTGCACTGTAGATGTAGCCTAATGTTATGTCTGTACTGTGATTAAGACACCCAGGGCACCTGTCTCAAAGCCCGGTCAGCTGACTCAGGCTTATGGGGCTTCGGCTGCAAGACTCAAATTGCAGTGGAGACATATAAGCACTAGATTTGACTTTTTCCAACCATCCGAGACCTCCCCCAATCACCACAAGTTTTCAAAGATAATGACCAACAGCTCTACAGTCACATCTGCCAACTCCATCCGGACCCTCAGATGCATTAGATCTGGAACTGAGGACTTGATCATGTCCAGCTTTTCTAAACAGTCTTTAATCTGTCCTTTCACCACCGAGGGCTACTCACCTCCTCCCCGTACTGTGCTGCCAGTGTCTGTGAAGATCGAGGCAAAAAAAGCATTGAGCACTTCAGCTTTATCCACATCATCTGTCACTAGGTTGCCTGCCCCATTCAGTAAGGGGCCCACACTTTCTCTGACCTTCTTTTTGCTAACAGACCTACACAGAAATTGACTTGGAAGCCAATCAAAATAAGTTACTTTTGAAATACAAATCATTCAAATCAACACTGAGTCAGTTTTCTCCTCTGTTCTATTTCTCACACACATTCCCCCACCCCATTCTTTGGAGTCAGGTTTTACATCAGGACATTTTAGGCCAAGGGGGGTAAGTTACATCAAAGAAGCTTTTCAGGATTAGCCCCCAATTTCCTGTATTACTAACAAAAAGCCAGTACTTTGCAGTGTGGGGTACTGGCAAGAGTGGGTACTCTGTGCCAGCCCGGCCTGGCTTCCCCAAGCTGGTGATTTAAGGGGCCTAGGGCTCCCTGCAGAGGCCAGAGCCCCGGGCCCTTTAAATCGCCGCCTGAGCCCCGGAGAGCAAATCATTGCCGTGGAAGGCTGCTCTCTCCTGCGCTATAAACACAGAACAGGGGGGGCGGGAGCTTCCTTACAGTGGGGGGGCACCGTTGTCTGCACTGTGGCACTCCCATGACACCCCTTCCCCAAGGACCCACACTTACACCACCCTTCCCCCAGAGGCCACACCCACAGAAATCCTGTTCCCCCCAAGACTCCACCCTTCCCCCCACTCCATCATTTGTCCTAACAGCCAGTAAAGAGTGGGGGGGCCATGGCCCTCTAACCCCCCTGTTCCAGCACCCCTGACACAGAGCTAAGCAGGCAGCAGTGTGTGTGTGTGTCACAGAGGCTGCTGTGCTGACCTGAGCCAGTGAAGGAAGCAGGTGCTGATGTTGGGGCTGTGCCCCTCCCTCAGGACTGGTTGCTTGCAGAAGCTGTCTTAACTTAGAGACAGTGTGCCCACACACTCACTCACTCTTCCCCCCCCAGACACATTGCAGTTGAAAAGCAGCTGGCAATCTAGTAGGATTCCCATGGAACAATGGGATAGAGAAACCTGCATCATGTGATGCTGTACGAGCCTGTGAGGCATTTCAAACCCTTCCCAAAGCACCTGCAGCCAGTTGCACAGCTACCCACAATGCACTGCTCTCTTCTGCCATCCAAGAGTCTATCCTGGATGTGCTCCTGTAACACAAGGGGCATAGTGTGGACATGCTACAGCTCTTTAATTGAAACATTTTGAAGCCACATTACCCAGTAGTGTAGACAGTTTGAGAGCGGGACAAGACCCAGCTCTGTTGAAACTAAAGGACTACAACTTCCTCTGTAGGTGGTAGGATTTGAACCTGGGCAGGAAAACCCCAATGGGATTCTAATCCATCATCATAACCAATCGGCCACAACTACTTGCTTGAGCTAAATCTCTCACTACACTCCAGTTCTGTTCTCACTGAGTGATCAATTCCAGTTGTTTCCTCAGACCAGCTTCCACAACACACACACTGCTGTGCCATTGTGTAAGTGTGTCCCTGGCTGAACTGCAAGAATTCCTGCTCATTTCCCTTCTGGCTGGAGTATGAGGAGAGTGTGTTTGTGGTCAATGATGTTCCTGTAGATTGTTGTCCATTTCCTGCCTTGATCATTCAGACAGTTCCTTTACCATCATATCCCCAGCACATCAGTGACTGCAATAGCAGGGGGCAGGTTTTCTCTGGGGCACTGAGGAGGGGGTCCCAGGCAAATGTCAGGGTATATCTTTCTGGAGGGTGGGGAAGTTCCTAGGCAGGCAGTGAGGGACTGAGTTCCCAGTGGGGGGGTGGTCCCTGGAGGGGGTCCCTGGCTGCTGGGGGATCTTGGTGGGGGTAACTCTTTGGGATTCCCAACCTGACAATCATGGTCTGGTGGGGGTTCTCTGGCTTGTGGGGCTTTGAGGGGTATCTGGGGTCCCTGGCCAGGGACTCTGGGGGCTGCATCCCAGGGAATATTTGATGGGCCCCTGGCTGGGGGGTGTCTGGGGCCCCTGGCTGGCGGGTCTGGGCTCTGGGTACTAGGGGGTGTCTGGGGGCTCCTGCTAACCATGATCCTTCTCTCTGGTCAACTTGTGCCAGAGTCCTGGCTCCAAGCACTGCGTGGCATTCCCCAGTCACGTGCCGTCACTGTGATAACTTTCTGTCCACTTAGCAAACACAGTTAGTGTGAAATCACAGATTTTGCTTTTCTCCTCTTTTGAGGACTGCAGGAACTTTCGGTTCCGTTTGGAAAATTTGTGCCCCCAGTCCTTGTCCTAGATCTGCGGGGGTGAGGGAAGTGGGAAGGGAGTCAGCACTGCCACACGATGGTCTTTTCCACAGCATTCTGAACTCATTCTTTTTGAAATCTAGTGTTATTGAGACAATTGTTAATCCAGAGTAACTGTATGGAAAGACAAGGAGTAATTCCAGATGGACAGTGGGGCAAATGAGATCAGCAATTCTCCCTGTGAGGAGGGGCTCCCATTTGCTGCTCTCCCCAGAGAGCTAAAGGAGGGAAGCTGCTCAAACGCTCTGTCCCTCTCTGCTCAGGATATTGGGGTTCAGCTTCCTGGGTCAGAGACTGCAGCCTCCATTGTGATCTGGAGCTGCAGCTCCCCCAGTGGGGCTCTGTGCTGGGAAGTGACCTTAATTAAAGCTTCTTCTCTGCCCGGCCCAGGGGATGACTTTCTGCAGCTGGTCCTAGTCCCCTAGGGCAGCCCTGGGCCCTCTTACTACTAAATTCTGAGCCAGAGTCTCCAGGTAACTGAAAGACCACAGGGAATGTCCTAGGGTCTGGCAAGAAAGTGACTCTGCACAAACAACCCCACCTCATTTCTCCTCCCATTAGCGGTTGCCAGGAGGAAATCCAGCCATGGGAGAGCAAAGCCCCCAGGAATGGGACTGTCCCCGCCAGAGGGGCAGGGAGAGAGGACAGGGGAAGGAGAGACTGAAAGTGGCAGTGGGAGAAATGAATGTGGGGGAGAGATTTCCAGCTCTCTAGTCCACCCAGACACAAGTATTGCTGCATCCTGGGACAGAACCACTTTCCAGTGAACAAAACAAGGATCAGACAGAGCAAAAGCCAGTTCCTGACTCCATATTCCCCCTGCTGGGGTGTGGCTGCCGTGGGGTCAGTGTCTGAGGGAATCCCCCACAGTGACTCCTTTGGTTCTGCTCTTTTCTAGCCTTGTGTTCGGAGAAGGGGTGAGGGGAGGGAGAAGGGAGGTTAAAAATGTATCTGTGGACTTAGCCTGGCAGGAGGGGCCAGATCTAAATTGTAATAAACAGACTGAGCATTTCCCAGCATGACAGAATCTAGGGTGTCTGTCTGCAGGGGAAGGGCCTGTGGGAATTATGATGTGAAATTAACTAAAACTGGTTCTGAAACGCCCACAATTGCCCTTCTCCCCCAGACAGGCTGTAGAATGACGTCCATGTTTTGCTCCAGCTCATCCCAACCTGGCGTGGGACAGGAAAGGGAAATGGGTGCAGTGGAGTCAGTCCAGGTGGAGATTATCGGGGGGTTGCTGGTGGGTTCCTGCTGGAGGAAAGGGAGAGCAAATACACCTGAGGTGGGAAGTTTGGCAGAGTCTGGTTTGGAGGTTGGAGCGGGGCAGGAAATTCACAGAGTGGGGAAAGGAGTAGGCCAGGGTGTGGCAAACCTCCTGGGAGTTATTTACTAAGTGGCCTAGATTCTAGGAACAGACCCAGGAGGTTTGAAGGTGGAAATGCCCTAATTTGTGAAGAAAGAAAATAGCCCATCTACATGGAGCACGTCAAACTGACCAGACTCCTAGTACTGGAGCCTGACCTCACTAACCAGCACCTGCTCTGAGATATGGAGTGGTCAGCCATGAGTCAGACTTATTGGAGCTGCCTCTCCCTTCATATCCCGCTCCTCATAATGAGGAGGGTGTTGGGCGTCCTACCAGCGAGCTCTCCCTTGACCCTGCTAGGGGCTCCATCTCCTGTATCAGTCAGTGGCTAGTAAGGGGGTGATGGATCTGCTGGGGGAGACAAGGGGGTCTCTCTTCATCCCCTCACCCTGGTATTTGCTGGATACTCTGAGCGAGGTCGAGGTGGGACTCTCCTGACTATGATCCACCCAGAGCTTCCATTTGATTCACGCCTCTCTGCCACAAATAGTGGGGCTGTGAGTGGGGCAGCAAGTCCTTAGTGTTGGACTCTTGCTCTTTCAGAGGCCGGTGACCTTGGAAGAGGTGGCTGTGTATTTCACCAGGGAAGAGTGGGCTCTGCTGGACCCCGCTCAGAGAGCCCTCTACTGCTATGTCATGCAGGAGAACTATGAGACGGTGGTCTTGCTGGGTAAGGGTTCCTGTCCCTTCTGTTCTTGGAAGGGGAAATGAAGAGTGAAGGTTCATGCCACCCCCACAATGCCATCTGTACCCTGTCCTGTTTCAGCATCACCCCAATAGGCCAGTGACACACATACTACCAGAGACCCTCCTCTGCTGCAGAAGACTTTGGGAACAGAGCACAGGAGCCGTATTGCACAGTGTCAAATAGCTCCTCTTTGCTCAAGTGAAACTGGGGGTTAGGTCTGGCATAACTGTCCCATACCCCTAATCATTTCTGTTGCCCTTTTCTGAACCTTTTCCAATTCCAATATATCTATTTTTGAGATGGGGTGACAACATCTGCATGCAGTATTCAAGATGTGGGTGTATCATGGATTTATTTGCTATTTTTACAAATATGATCTATGAGATATTCTGTCATATCTATCCCTTTCTTAATTATTTCCTACATTGTTCACTTTTTTTCACTGCTGCTGCACATTGAGTGGATGTTTTCAGAGAACTATCCACAGTGACTCCAAGATCCATCTCTTGAGTGGAAACAACTAATTTAGACCCCATCATTTTGTATGTATAGTTGGGATTGTGCTTTCCAATGGGCTGCACTATGTGCTATCCTGTCATCTAGCACTGCTGAGATCCTGGATTCAGTAATATCTCTGCCCTTTCTGTTCCCTTTCTCCAATGAACCCCGCCAGCCCATGCTTCCTGTTCCCAGCTTCCCCAGGATTCTCGCACTGTCTCTGAACTTCTCTGTCAGCAAGAAGCAGTGCCAAGCACACTTGCCGTCTGTCTGAGTCTTCGATTTCTGGGACATGGATTTACTTTCTCTGTGTTGTAAGAGGCTCTGTCATAATGAGTGTCTCTGACGTTACCCAGAGTACAATCTGGACTGTTAAATAGCTGTGTCCCCTCAGTTCTCCAGCCTGGGGTGCCTTTTCCACTGTTTTCCCGCGAGAACAGCCCCTCTTGGCCACTTAAAACACAGTCTCCAGCATGTAACTCACTCCCAGCTACGCAGTATTGAGTGCTGCTAGACAGCCACTCATGAATTACACCTCAGGAGAAAACCAGCAAATTCTCAAGTGCCCAACTTTCCCCCAGAAATGTGCATCTTGCACTGTCCAGCACGCTACTGAATGACACAAGCTCATATGAAGTCTGTCATTTCATCAGTGGAAAATGACATGCGCCAGCTTGTTATCCCAAACAGAGTTTCCAACACACTTTAATCCACACATACTGGTTAGATGAACAATAAACCAAGATTGTTAACTACCAAAAACTAAAACTAGGCCCAGTTCATGAAAGGGGCACTCCCAGGAGAGACTGTATAAAGGCTGGAACATGAAACACCTTTGTAAACCTGAGACAGCTGCCTTGGGGACAATGACATGGAGAATCCCCCAAAGTGACTCCTTTGTTTCTGCTCTTCTCTGGCCTCCGATTGTTCCTTCCAATGTGGTGTACTTTGCACTTGTCTCTACTGAATTTCATCCTATTTACTTCAGATTATTTCTCCAGTTTGTCCAGATCATTTTGAATTTTAATCCAATCCTCCAAAGCACTTACAACCCCTCCCAGCTTGGTGTTGTCCGCAAACTTGATACGTGTAAGAGAGAGACTGTTACTGGGAGGGTTTCCCCATGTGTCAGAGGGTTACACCCTGGTGTGAGGGGGCTAGGCCTGTACTGGAATAAGGTTACTTTGTGCTTCACAGTGTGCCAGAACCTAGAATATGCATTAGCAGGGGAAAAGCTGGGGAAAATCGGCTTGTGGAATGGACAAAAACCTAGTCTGAATTCTCACACTTTGCCCCTTTCACACCGGGAGGCCAGAGAATAACATCCACGTTTCACTGCAGATCATCTCGTCCTCCCAGGGGCAAGGAAATGGCTGCAATGAAGCTGGCTCAGGTAAGAGATTATCAGGGAGGTGGTGGTGGGCTCTGCTTGGAGATTGAGGAGCAGTAAATGCATAGGAGGGTGGAAATTGCTAGAGGTGGTGGGAAGCAGGAAATATCTCGGGTGGAGAAAGGGAGGGGACAGCATGTGACAAACCTGCTGAGACTTGTGTAGTGTAGGGCATGATGGGTTGTCACCCCCGGGCAGCAGTTTGTGGAGCTTCTGGGAACTGCTGTGTCCTCTAACCCTCACGCTGGGCTGGCCCTTCTCACACTGCTTTGCTGGAGATTTCGCCAGCCTCTCCAGGGCCTGTTATCACCCAACGCAACAGCAGGTGGCGCCATGTTGCCAACTAAGCAACCTGAGTGCTTTACCTAAGCCACTCAAAGACAGTTAGAAGACAAGAGCCAATTTCCCACTCCCCAACCTTGCACACTTGCTGTAGTATAAATCCAGAATGATACCATCTTATAGTGCACGGGGATCCCTATAATGCAAGCTCATTAATATAGTTCATCTTCCCCTCGATATGGGACAGATGCGCACAACAAGCTGAGATTTTCCCCAGACACTTCACTCAAAATACGCTGGTTAAGATAAAGCATCAAACAAGTTTATTAACTGCAGAAAGATAGATTAAGTGATTATTAGTGTTAACAAACAGATCAAAGCAGATTATTTAGCAAATAACCAAAACTCAGATTAAGCCTAACATGCTAGATGGCTAGAATTTGAATTAGCAATTTCTCACCCTGACTGATGGTACAAGCAGTCCCCCAAGTTTCCATACACAAGCTAGAAATCTCTTGATCCTGGGAGGTGCACTTTCCCCACATCAGTTTTTGTTTCTCAGTTGTTTCCAGGAGTTCTCTTGTGTGGGGAATGAGGCCAAGAGATGATGTCACATCCCACCTTATGCAGCTTTTCCATATGGTGGGAACCTTTTGTTCCAAACTCAGTTCCTAGTCCAGTTTGTGGAAAAATACAGGTACTAAAATGGAGTTTAGTGTCATGTGGTCTGGACACAGGCCCTGCTGAGTCATACTAGCCATGACTCCTAGGCTGGCTGAAACATTCACAGGAAGGCTAAGCTCTTCCACAGTCCATTGTCTTTGTTGAGCCATCAGCGCTGTCTGGCTTCTTCATTGCTGTACCTGAAAGGCTCGTTGTGGGTGTTACCCAGAGTAAGCACATTTGAAATACAGATACAGAGTCAATATCCATAACTTCAGATACGAACATCATATGTGCACACAAATAGGATAATCATATTCAGCAAATCAGAACTTTTCCAGTGACACCACGCATGATGCATCTTGTACAAAATAGATCATAATTATGTCCTAATCATATTATAATCATACCATTATGATGAATATGGGGGTGTAGTTTCAGATAGGTCCTAATTTCAAGGCACAGGAGTTGGAAATGGAACTTCCCCTCTTTGTGGAACAGGAAATAAACCTCCAGCCAGGGCTGGGACAACTTCCCAGAATCCCAGTGATGGAGCCTGACTCTCCTGGCATTTCATTAATTACCACCAACCCCAATCTTTGTGGCAACTGTAAACTTTATCAGTGATGATTTTGTACTCTCTTCTAAGTCATGAATAAGAATGTTAAATAGCACAGGGCCAAGAACCAATCCCTGCAGGAACCTGCTAGAAAGAAATCCACTCGACCATGGTTCCCCATTTACTATCAGAGTTTTTAATCTATTTAATGTATGCCGTGTTTATTTTGTATCATTCTAGTTTTTTTAGTAAAAATATTGTGGTGATCAAGTCATGTCCCTCACAGAAGTTTAGTTATATTACATTAATACTATTAGCTGCAGCCAAACTTTTGATCTCATCCAATAAGGATATCCCGTTAGTTTGATAGGCTCTATTTTCTCTAAACCTTTGTTAATGGGCACTACAATTCTGACCTTCTAACTTCTCTTCTTTACTATTGGTTTCCCCTTTCTTCCATATATTTTATTTGGAGAGTGCTGGGATTCCTACCAGGGAGCCACTAACAGGGTCCAGAGACAGCCCCATCTCCTATATTTAGCTCTGGCTAATAGCTATGTGATAAATGTGAAGATCCTGCTTCTATCTGTCAGCTGGGAGACACAAAGGTTCTCTCTCTCTACCCTCTGATGCCTCCTGGCTGCTGTAAGCAAGGTGGGGTGGGACTCTGTTAACTTGTGCCTTCCGGAGCTTCCATTTCCCTGGTGCTGCTGTTCCGTGAATAGTGGGGTTGTGAGTGGGTCAGCAGGTACTGAGTGTTGGAGTCTTGCTCTTTCAGGGGCCGATGACCTTCGAGGAGGTGGCTGTGTATTTCTCCAGGGAAAAGGGGACTCTGCTGGACCCCACTCAGAGAGCCCTCTATAGGGATGTCATGCAGGAGAACTATGAGACAGTGGTCTTGCTGGGTAAGGATTCCTGTCCCTTCTGTTCTTGGAAGAGGAAATGACGAGTGAAGGTTCATGCCACCCCCACAATGCCATCTGTACCCTGTCCTGTTTCAGCATCACCCCAATAGGCCAGTGACACACATACTACCAGAGACCCTCCTCTGCTGCAGAAGACTTTGGGAACAGAGCACAGGAGCAGTATCACACAATGTCAAATATCTCCTCTTTACTCAAGTAAAACTGGGGGTTACGTCCAGCATAATGAACAGAAGCTTCCTACCCCCAGCCTTCTCTCAAACCCTGAGCCTTCTCTACCCAAACCGGAATGTGCTTGGGGTGTAACAAGCAGACGACAGGAATGAGAGCTGCCGGTCCAGGGTTACTTATCATTCAGACACTCAGTGCGTCCTTGAACGCTGGCTGGGAGTATCCAGACAGGGGAGCTCCAGCAGCAGATCTCTGAATCTCACCCAGGATTACAGATGACGCAACTCCTCACTGATCTAGATTGTACCCTAGCATGTGAAAATGGCCTAGGTTGATAGTGACATTTCTTGAGACATGGAGAGTCTTACTCCCATATCACCAGGTGAAATAAAAATAACAGGAAAAGCCAAATATGGAAAACTGATTGTTCAGCTGCTTTTGACCTGCATCATATTTTCCATGCCATGTACTGTGAAGCTTGTGTTTGGGACACAGGAAGTACAAGCCACATGGCAAAAGGAATATAAAGCGCAGCTGCATCATCTCCATCTTGTCTTCAATCCCCCTTCCTAACTCTGGAGCAACTTCTCTACAAATTGAACCCTGGAACAAAGGACTGAATGACCCATCCAAGCTGTGGATGCGTTCCAGACAGACTTTCAAGCCAGTAACTCACCAATACTGCTAAGAACCTGATATAACCATTTTGGAATGTATCTGACTGCTTTTCCATTTAACTTCTTTCTGTCTTTCTTTCGTTTAAACCTTTAGTTTAGATGTTAAAGAATAGTCTGGAAGGATGGAATTTAACTTCATTCTTTCATTTGTTCTTTCTTCTAAACATTTAGTTTAACTGCTAAAGGATTCACTGTCAGCATGGTATTTTGGATGAGATCCAAACCTATAGTGACTGGGTAATGTGGCTGACCTTTCACCCACCCACTTCCTGGATCCAATTAGGATCATTCTCCTGCTGCCCTCTGGCCATGCTGTATCACACTGAGCAGAGTTTTTAAAATAACCTCTCACTGTACGGGACCTAGTTGCTGATTAGGAATCAGAAAACTGTCATGCAATAAAGGATGCCGTGTGATTTCTTTTTTCAGAGTCTCGTTAACCAGTGTGTGGGATCAGAAGCACAGTTTGTGACTGGTCAGTGAGTTTAACTTCGGTGTTAACCACCAGTTTGGGGAGCATCTGCTCTCCCTTTTTCAGCCTGCTCTGACCTTGGCATTTTCAGTGAGGACTGCCCCAGGCACACCAGGTCACACTAAGCACTGAAGATAAATTAATAGAATTCTTTTGATGACTAAGTTTTATGAAATCAACTGAACTCCTTTGTTTTCTTTCATCTGAGCAGGGTTTCTGGTTTTCCAACGTGATGTGATCTCCCAGCTGGAACAAGGGGAAGAGCCATGGGTCCCAGAGCTGCAGGGTTTAGAGGAAAGAGAGATCCTGATATCTCCCTGCACAGATGAGGAAACATTAAACCAACTCAGAATCTGTAAGTGTCTGAAAGAAACATCTGGGATGCCCTACAAAGGTCTTGAGGAGTCTCTCAGTTCATTATTGTCCATAGCAGGGGGTCCCATCCGCAGGGTAAATATAGCTCACGGCTTCCTATAGATCCTAGCAGACACCGGCAGTAGCTTTCTCCCTTCCCCCTGCGAAGTTGGATGAGATGTGAAGGCTGAATTGATCCCCTCCTCTCTCTTGTTGGGAGGAGCTGAGTTCCTGATTTTTATTTGACCTCTCTCCAGCACTTGTTTTGGTTTGGCCTTCCCCTTTCCATCCCTGTTTGAGGTTTCTGTCTCTATCACAGCAGGTGATGCAATGACATGTGAGAAAAAGGAGCAGAATTCTCAGCAGGGAAATGTTGAGCAAGTGGATAAACACAGAGCATTATCGCAAAGAGTGAAAAGGAATGTGTCCAGCAGTCATGAGCAGGGAAGATCCTGTGAGGTTCAGCACAGACCAGAAAAAGAGCAGGGAAACCAGCCAGGGGAGAAAATGGATAAATTTATTTCCTGTCAGGGAACTCAGAAGGGCCTTAAAGAAACCAGAATACAGCAGGAAATCTGCAGGGAAAAGCAAAAAAATACCAGCGCTGAGCGTGGGAAAAACTTCACTTACATATCAGGCCTTTCTCAACATCAGAGAATCCACACAGGGGAGAGGCCCTATGAATGCCATGAGTGTGGAAAACTCTTCACTCAAAGATCAGCCCTTATTAGGCATCAGAAAATCCACACAGGGGAGCGGCCCTATGAATGCTGTGAGTGTGGGAAATGCTTCAGTAACAGGTCAGTCCTTATTAGGCATCAGAGAATCCACACAATGGGGGAGGCCCTATGAATGCCGTGAGTGCGGGAAAACTTTCAGTCACTGCTCAAACCTTATTACCCATCAGAGAATCCACACAAGAGACAGGCCCTACGAATGCCGTGAGTGTGGGAAAACCTTCAATCGCAGCTCAAACCTTATTACCCATCAGAGAATCCTTACAAGCGAGAGGCCCAGCGAATGCCGTCAGCCTGCCTGCACAACTCGTAAAGCGGCGAGGGCCACATTACTCTAAAGAAAAAAGCTAAGGGCGGAAACCCCCCGGCCCTGCAGAACCACCCCCACCTCAGGACTTCCCGGCCCGGTGGAAACACCCCGCCCAGCCCTGCAGAAACAAACCCTCCTTCCCCAGTACCGCCCCACCAAAACAGCTGTGGGTCAAAAAGGAAGGTTGGGGGTGGGGTGGTGATACTTGATTTTAAATCAACCAGGGGCTCCCAGCTGAAGAGGTGGCTGGGAGCCCTCAAAGTCAAACTAAAGGGCCTGGGGCTCGGTGGCTGGGGGAACCTGGACCTTTGTGGGGCTGGGGCAGTGATTTAAAAGGCCCAGAGCTGTTGCTGAAAGGAGCCTAAGCCCTTGAAATCCCAGTCCCACTCCATCCGCTGGAGCTGTGGCCGGGATTAAAAGGGCTCTGGGCTGCCTTCAGCCGCAGGGATCTCTGAGCCCTTTAAATCTCAGCCGCTGCTGGGATTCAAAGGGCTCTGGGCTGCCCGTGGTGGCAGAGAAGTGATTGAGTATGTCACCCTAAACCAGTGGTCCCCAAACATTTTACACTGTGCCCTCTTATCCATGGCTGTGGCCCCTCAGAAGCCACAGTTGAGAACTGGGGCTGAGGGTGGGGCTGTTGCTTGCTGGGGAGAGGGGTGTGGACAGTGGTAAAGGGGTCGACGCCAGGCTGGGAGCCAGAGTCTCAGGCTGAGGGTGGGGTTGGGGAAGAGCTGGGATAGAGTGCTGCTGAGTAATGCTCCCTCCCTGCCCTCCATAGGGGCTGGCTCAGGCCCTGAGGTGCCTACCCCTCCATCAGGACGCAATAGGTATGTTCTGCTGCCCTTCACTCATACAGGAAGGAGAATAACATTTCATTCCACTCAATCCTAAAGTGATTTGTAACCCACCACCATCCCAAACTGGTCATTTTGGGAAAGCGGCCCCACCATGCTGCATACCTAGGCAGAGTAGGTGTGTCTATGCAAACACGGTCTGTTCCTGAAGTCTTTCCCCCAGTTCCTCACTAGATGTGAGTGGGGAGCTCATTCAGCCCCTGCTTATGCTTAGTATTTAAAAACTCCATCATATCCCTATCTCTGCCGGCCTTAAATTTCTCTTCCTGTCCATTTCCTGACAGCTCAGGTGAGGTGACCGAGTGGTTAAGGTGATGGACTGCTTATCCATTGTGCTCTACACGCATAGGTTTGAATCCCATCCTCGTTGGAGGCATTTGGTCTTCACCCCTCCTTTATAGACAACCATCGCCCCCTTTGGTACAATAACAGCTCTAGCAATGTTGCTTCCTACAAACAAAAACCTTCTGAGAAATTCAGACCCCCTCATTGCTTTAAATAAAATGTCTAAATCCCACATTTCTAAAATGTTTTTCTCTAGTCCTGTATTTCTTAGCTTTTCTCTCAAAAGGTAACATCCTCATAATCTCCCTCAAACACCCTGGGACCTGCCCAAATTCTTAAAATACTCCCATCCTGAGCAAGGCCTCAACAGTGAACCAGAGCTAGTGCCTAGGCCAAGCTGTTCTGAAGGAGGCAAGTCAAACATTTTCTCTCTGCTTCCCTTGGCAAAGTCTGACTGGGAAAAGAAAATCCCCCAAACTGAAAATTTTCTGCTGAAAAACCAATACTAGTCTGTTTGGGGACTTTGGTTTGAAGGCATTATTATTATTCTCTTCTGATTTCTGAATCAGTTTTGTCATCCAGGTGTGTTTCCAGCTGTTGAGTTGTGGAGAGAGAGGCCAAGTCATGATGTCTCTACCCTTCTTTCATAGCTCCTTCCAACTTTCTAGAAAGCTCCTTTGCTAGGATGTGAGTCAAGCAGTGCCCATTGTTGCTGTGTTATCTCGGAGAAGTCTGCATTGTACACGGTTCCTGGGATAGTCCTTGGGAGTGTGGATCCCTTTCATGGGACAGCAGCGAGTCTGGTTCCTCCATTGCCACACCTGAAAGGCTGGTGGTGGGCATTTCCCAACCTCATAACATATCTCAGTAACACACACAGAGCAAACTTCATAACTTCCCAGCCAATGCTACACACACAGACCAACACAATATTAATGTTCAACAGATCAAGACTTTTGAAATGATACCTCACCAGGCAGACTTTGTAGAAACCATATCATCATTATATGAGAGTGGTGAATATGGGGCTTCGAGGTGCTACTCTGAGCACAGCGTGCCACATCTGGGATGACATTGCAATGGAGATGTACCCGTAGAGTCCATCTCTGCTAGGATAAAGATGGCAGCATGGCTGGCCTGGGTCATCTGACTTGGGCTCATGGAGCTAACGCTGAGGGGCTAAAAACTGTGGTGCAGATATTTGTGTTCACGCTGAAGCCTGGGTTCAGAAACCCTCACCCTCCTGGGGTCTCTGAGGTTGGGCGCAAGCCCATCTGTCTGCACTGTAATGTTATAGTCTTGCAGCCCAAGCCCCATAACCCCGAGTCAGCTGGCCGGGCTTTGAGACAGGTGCCCTGCGTGTTTTAATCACAGTGTAGACATAACATTAGGATACATCTACAGTGCAATGAAGCACCATGGCTGGCCCATGTCAGATTAATCAGGGTCATGCGGCTTGGTCTGTGAAATTTCATTATACGTATCTCGGCTCAGGCTCTGTACCCTGCTCTAGGAGCCCAGAAGGTTGAGAGGGAGTTTAGCGAGTGGAAATGGTAAAACCGCAGTGAAGTATTACCCTGGACTCATGGCATTTCTCCATCGGTCTGTCTGCTTTGGGAGAGGGACTTAAACATGTCCTGCTGCAGTTGTTATTTCAAAGGGTGGTTTAGGATTTTCATTCTCAAACATGGTGCACAAAGTAGGACTCAATCCTCAGTGTAAATAAACAAGCTACCAACACATCAGGGATTCCAATAACAGCGGCCGGTATTCTCTGGGCACTGAGATTTTTCAAGGAGTTGGTGGCTCCTTTCTTTCCTCTTCCTGGAGTAAACTCAGCTTTTTATTCCATCCTTGATGATTCATGGGATAATAGCAGCAGCCTGAAGAAAGAGGAGAGGGAATATCTCACTGCCAGGGGTGAAGGTGGCCACATCACCTCTGTTTGACCATTGCCATTGCAGGAGAGAAGGTTTCAGTGGAATTGAATGCTCTGGCTCAGACAAGTAACACTGGAAGATTTTACTGTTCATGGATCCATGCAAAGGAAATTGTGTCTCTGTGTGAAAATGGGGAGGGAAATGAAACACCCACATGGTGGCATCTAAGGCAGAAGGGACCCCTATAGGATTAGAACAGAATAAATTCTCAAGCAGCATGTTTCTTACTTTGCCCGTCTGTCAATTTTGATTATTATCAATGGAAATATTTTGCCATCGGGTTGTGTGTTTACACAGAAATTGACATTTACTAACAAATAAGTAATTCTTCCAAGCCTGCCTAGTCTGCCAGTGCTGAGTTTAGAAGAACAGAGTCACTCTTCCCCGTCCCCATGCCAGGCCTGGGCTCTCCATGCTGCCCACTTTCCGCAATGTTGGGATCCATCCCTGATCTCCCCTCAGACCTCTGCCCCCCACCCTCACTTCTAGGATCCCCTCCCCACACTGTCCAAATGCCCTGCTTCTAGGATCCCTCCCCCTTGCCCTTCCTCCCCTCTGAGCAAAAGCTCTGCACTATTCCCACACTGGGAATTGAACCCCAGGCCACCTGGGTGAAAACCAGGAATCCAGATCACTAGACCACATGGGACTGGGATTGTATTGCTGGTCTACTAAGGCAACCCCTCATGAGAGCAGCAGCACCACTCAGCAGGGATTGCACACAGGGCTGCATTAACCGTTCAGGTGCTGAGGTTTTCCCTCTCTCCATTCCCAGTGCCTGTGATCAGGAAATAGACATCAGGGCTCGCAGGTGCTGCACAGACCATGACTGAGATCAGAACCCCACATTGCACTAGGTGCTGTACAATCCCTGGCCAACACTGGGACTCCCAGGGGGTCCCCTCAATTTCCGTGATCCTCTGCTGCCCAACTTCTTCTGACTCCCTCTGGCTCACCCCCCCCGCAAAAAACCCACCTTTCCAAGCAGTCCTCCTTTCCCTGCCCCCTAATTTTGCTTTCACACCCTGAGACCATCTCCTCTCTTCGTCCCTCCTCTCCCCACGAGGTGAGCAGAGATGGAGGCTACTTCAGCCAGCAGAGTCAGCCCCAGCGACCCGCCCGGGGCAGTGTTTGCAGACACAGGGAGGAAGCAGCTGGAAGTGGGGGGTACTGGGAAGAAGGAGGCAGGAGAACAAAGCCCAGAGCCTGGGGGCGGGGCTCTGGAACTGCCTGGGGCAGGGCAGCTCCTTGGGGCGGGGCTCTGGCACAGGCAATGGGCGGGGCAGCTCCTGGGGGAGGAGCCCTAGCAGAGGCCGGGGGTGGGGCAGATCTTGGGGGCGGGGCAGCTCCTGGGGCGGGGCTCTGGCACAGACAAGGGGTGGGGCAGCTCCTGGGGGTGGGGCTCTGGGGGCAGTGGGATGTTAGGTCAGCTGCTCCCCCCTCCCTGCTCCTGCAGGGGCTGAGTGAGTCCCCCCCCCAAACAGCCTCAGGGGTCAGGGTGGGCGGGAGTGCGGGGCCAGCAGCAGCACAGCCCGCCCCGCTTCCCTGGGCTGCCCCGCACACCTCGGGCTGATGGCTCTGCCATGGCATCCTCATGAATCGCTGCTCCCTGCTCGCCAGGCTCGGCTTCAGCCACAGCAACATCGGATGCCCCAGAGAGCCCAGCTAGGCTGGGGCTGGGGGTAGTGGAAGGTTAGGGGAAGAGGAAGCTCCAGATAGTGGCAGAAGGGTTGCGGGAGGGGAGAGAAGCGGAGCTGGAGTGGGGGAGGAGAAGCCCCGGACTGGACTGGAGCCACGCTGGGGAGGGGACGGGGGAGGAGAAGCCATGGGCCCCTGCAGGAGCTGCAGTTGGGGGAGGGAGAGGGAGAAGCACCAAGCTGGGGAAGAGGAGGAGAAGCCACGCTGGGTTGGTGTTATATCCTTGGGAGCAGCCTGTTTAGGAAGAAATCACTTGAGGCCAGACAGCAGACAGTTAACAAAACTACCATTTATTTACAGACACAGAGCTCGCCTAACAGGCTGAAGCTGGCTGGGCTATCCCTAATAATCTAACTCAGTTGCCATAGGAATAAAAGCCATTACAGCAAAATACACAACATTTTCCTCCCCCGCTGATAAGAACACCTCCCCTAAATAAAACACACTCTAGACTAGAGGCAGCAAAGAATCCTGTGGCACCTTATAGACTAACAGACGTTTTGGAGCATAAGCTTTCGTGGGTGAATACCCACTTCGTCAGATGCATGTAGTGGAAAGTTCCAGGGGCAGGTATATATATGCAGGCAAGCTAGAGATAATGAGGCAGTTCAATCAGGGAGGATGAGGCCCTGTTCCAGCAGTTGAGGTGTGAAAACCAAGGGAGGAGAAACTGGTTTTGTAATTGGCAAGCCATTCACAGTCTTTGTTTAATCCTGAGCTGATGGTGTCAAATTTGCAGATGAACTGAAGCTCAGCAGTTTCTCTTTGAAGTCTGGTCCTGAAGTTTTTTTGCTTCAGGATGGCCACCTTAAGGTCTGCTATAGTGTGGCCAGGGAGTTTAAAGTGCTCTCCTACAGGTTTTTGTATATTGCCACTCCTAATATCTGATTTGTGTCCGTTCACCCTTTTCCGTAGCGACTGTCCAGTTTGGCCTATGTACATAGCAGAGGGGCATTGCTGGCATATGATGGCAGGTGAATGAACCGGTGATGGTGTGGCTGATCTGGTTAGGTCCTGTGATGTTGTCACTGGTGTAGATATGTGGGCAGAGTTGGCATTGAGGTTTGTTGCATGGATTGGTTCCTGAGCTAGAGTTACTATGGAGCAGTGTGCGGTTACTGGTGATAATATGTTTGAGGTTGGCAGGTTGCCTGTGAGCAAGGACTGGCCTGCCACCCAAGGCCTGTGAAAGTGTGCGATCATTGTCCAGGATGGGTTGTAGATCCCTGATGATGCATCAGAGAGGTTTTAGCTGGGGACTGTATGTGATGGCCAGTGGAGTCCTGCTGGTTTCTTTCTTGGGTTTATCTTGCAGTAGGAGGCTGCTGGGTACAGCAGAGAAACTGCTGAGCTTCAGTTCATCTGCAAATTTGACACCATCAGCTCAGGATTAAACAAAGACTGTGAATGGCTTGCCAATTACAAAACCAGTTTCTCCTCCCTTGGTTTTCACACCTCAACTCCTGTAACAGGGCCTCATCCTCCCTGATTGAACTGCCTCATTATCTCTAGCTTGCCTGCATATATATACCTGTCCCTGGAACTTTCCACTACATGCATCTGACGAAGTGGGTATTCACCCACGAAAGCTTGTGCTCCAAAACGTCTGTTAGTCTATAAGGTGCCACAGGATTCTTTGCTGCTTTTACAGATCCAGACTAACACGGCTACCCCTCTGATACTAGACTAGAGAAGGAGGGTAGACTGCTTCCATTCCAGGCTAAACCCCGGGGATTATTTTGTCCCATAACTGTGGGTTCACTCTAGCTAAAGATCCAGCCGATGAGGAGGCCTTCTGTCTCTAGGTGGATTACGGCAAACTTCTGGTGTTGTTGCACCCAAAAGTACCATGGGCTTAGGGTCTGCAGCACGAACAGGTGAGGAGGTGGTAATAACTCATGCTGGGCAAAGGGGTATCTCAACCGCTGGCAGTAAGGGAGGAGAACAGTCAGGAACAGGTGATTCGTGAGTCAGTGTCTGACCAGAAGAGGTGAAGTCACACCACTCAACTGCAGATGTGTCTGAGGACTGGCATGATCTGGCAACAGCTGATCTACATGTCGCCGCCAGGTAAGATTCTCTGCAGTCCGAACTGTGTAGGAAACAGTTCCGGTTTGAGTGATGATCGTGGCAGGGACCCATTTAGCTCCAGAAGTATAATTCCGAGCCAAAACTGGCTGTCCCGGGCTAAAGGTTCGATCTTTTGCTCTGGGTGCACGTCTGATGACTTGATGTTGCTGCTGATGTTGCACAATTTGTCAGGGTTCAGAAGGTTTCAGCAGATCAAAGCAAGTGCGCAGCTGTCGTCCCATCATTAGAATGGCCGGGGATGCCTGGGTGGTAGCATGAGGTGTGTTTCTGTAGAAAAGTAAGAAAGTATCCAGACTCTTTTGAATGGAGTGTTGTCCCCTTGCTGATTTCAAAGCGTGTTTCATTGTCTGCACAAATCTTTCAGCTAATCCATTGGTAGATGGATGATATGGTGCTGACTTGAAGTGGTGTATCCCATTTGCCTTCATAAAATTTTGAAACTCCTGAGAGACGAACTGCAGTCCGTTGTCGCTCACAAGTTGTTCTGGGAGACCAAAAGGACTAAAGAGTCCCCGTAGTTTTTGGGACAGTACTCTCTGCAGTAGTGGACTGCATTATAGAGGCTTCTGGCCATTTAGAATGGCCATCTACTGCCACCAAGCACATGCTTCCTTCAAGGGGGCCAGCAAAGTCAAAGTGAATACGTTGCCACGGGTTTTCTGGCCAGTCTCATGGGTGTAGGGGTGCCCACTGGGGTGCATTCCTCATACCCTGACATGACATACAAGCTTTTGCTTTCTCTTCAATAGCACTGTCCAATCCAGGCCACCAAAAATAGCTTTGTGCAATTTCCTTCATGTGCACTATTCCACAGTGACTGGAATGTAGCTGTTCTAACATCTGTGATCTCAGTGGTGGTGGAATAATGACACGTCTCCCCCACAACAAACAACCGGATTGGACCGATAACTCCGTCCTCCTGGACATGTAGGCAACAAGGTCGGATGAGACCAGTAAGGTTTGTCGAGATTTTCCATGCATCACCAGGTCCATAACTTGAGACAATACTGGGCCAACGCGAGTTGCCTTCTTTATCTGAGTAGCAGTGATGGGTGTATTCTCTACCTGATCAAAGTAGAAGATTTCCTTTTGGGCACTATCTTGATGTTTGATCGGCAAAGGCAACCTTGAGAGGCCATCTGCATCGCCGTGCAGAGTGGATTTCCGATATTTAATTTTATAAGTGTATGCTGAAAGTAACAATGCCCAAGGTTGCATATAACTAGCAGCTAATGGGGTAATGCCTGTGTAGGGTCCAAAAATTGACGTCAGAGGTCGATGGTCTGTGAGAAGAGTAAACTTTCGCCCAAACAGGTACTGATGAAACTTCCGAATTCCAGAAACAATTCCTAATGCCTCACGTTCGATTTGGGAGTAGTTAGTTTTTGCTTTGCTTAGAGTGCATGAAGCAAAAGCAATAGGTCTCTCTTCTCCAGAAGGCATAATGTGTCACACGACTGCTCCTTTTCCATAAGGAGAGGCATCACAGGCAATTATAGGGGTAAGGATGGATCAAAGTGTGTTAGAACTTCAGAATTTAGCAGTGCATCCTTAGCTTTGTTAAATGCAACATCACAGGCTTCAGTCCACTTCCAGGCCTTGTTCTGCCCCAGGAGCTCATGAAGTGGTTTTAGCAGTGTGGCTAACTGTGAGATGAACTTTCCATAGTAGTTCAGTAGTCCTAGAAACAAGTGCAGCTGGCTTACATTTCAATGTGGGGGAGCCTCTACCATAGCTTTAACTTTTGCAGGGGCCTTATGAAGACCTGCAGAATCAATGATGTGTCCAAAATATTCAACAGAGAGCTTGAAGAATTCACACTTGTCTTTGTGAAGTCTCATAGACTCATAGACTCATAGACTCATAGGTCAGAAGGGACCAATCTGATCATCTAGTCTGACCTCCTGCACAAGGCAGGCCACAGAACCCCACCCATCCAATTTTATAACAACCCCTATCCCAGGACCGAGTTATTGAAATCCTCAAAAATGGTTTGAAGACCTCAAGCTGCAGAGAAACCATCAGCAAGCGACCCGTGCCCCACGCTGCAGGGGAAGGCAAAAAACCTCCAGGGCACCTGTCAATCCGCCCTGGAGGAAAATTCCTTCCCGACCCCAAATATGGCGATCAGCTAAACCCTGAGCATGTGGGCAAGAGTCACCAGCTAGCACCCAAGAAGGAATTCTCCGCAGCAACTCAGTACCCATCGCATGCAACATCTCCCCGCAGACCATTGAGCAGACCTGTCTGGTGGTAATTCAAGATCAGTTGCCCAAATTAACGATCCTATCATAACATCCCCTCCATATACTTATCAAGCTTTGTCTTAAAGCCAGGAAGGTCTTTTGCCCCTACTACTTCCCTCGGAAGGCTATTCCAGAACTTCACTCCCCTAATGGTCAGAAACCTTCGTCTAATTTCAAGTCTAAACTTCCTAATATCCAGTTTATACCCATTCGTCCTCGTGGCTACATTAGTACTAAACTTAAATAATTCCTCTCCCTCCCTAACGTTAACCCCCTTGATATATTTATATAGAGCGAGCATATCCCCCCGCAGCCTTCTTTTGGCCAGGCTAAACAAGCCAAGCTCTTTGAGTCTCCTTTCATAAGGCAGTTTTTTCCATTCCTCGGATCATCCTTGTAGCCCGTCTCTGAACCTGTTCCAGTCTGAATTCATCCTTCTTGAACATGGGACACCAGAACTGCACACAGTATTCCAGATGGGGTCTCACCAACGCCTTATACAACGGTACTAACACATCCTTATCCTTGCAGGAAATACCCCGCCTGATGCATCCCAAAATCGCATTTGCTTTTTTAACAGCTGTATCACATTGGCGACTCATAGTCATCCTGCTATCAACCAGTACCCCAAGGTCCTTCTCTTCCTCCGTCGCTTCCAACTGAGGCGCCCCCAACGTATATCCAAAATTCTTATTATTAATTCCTAAATGCATGACCTTGCACTTTTCACTATTGTATTTCATCCTATTTCTATTACTCCAGTTTACAAGGTGGTTCAGATCTTCCTGAATAGTATCCCTGTCCTTCTCCGTGTTAGCAATACCCCCCAGCTTCGTGTCATCCGCAAACTTTATTAGCACATTCCCCGCTCTTTGTGCCAAGGTCAGTAATAAAAAGGTTAAATAAGATCGGTCCCAAAACCGATCCTTGAGGGACTCCACTGGTGACCTCCTTCCAGTCCGACAGTTCACCTTTCAATACGACCCTCTGGAGTCTCCCCTTTAACCAGTTCCTTATCCACCTTACAACTTTCATATTCACTCCCAGCTTTTCCAATTTAACTAACAGCTCCCTGTGCAGAACCGTGTCGAACGCCTTACTGAAATCTAGGTAAATTATATCTACCGCATTTCCTTTATCTAAGTAATCCGTCACCTTCTCAAAGAAGGAGATCAGATTGGTTTGGCACGATCTACCTTTAGTAAATCCGTGTTGCAATTCGTCACAATTACCATTGACCTCTATGTCCTTAACTACTTTCTCCCTTAAAATTTTTTCCAAGACCTTACATACTACAGACGTCAAGCTAACAGGCCTATAATTACCCGGATCACTCTTATTCCCTTTCTTAAATATAGGAACTACATTAGCAATCCTCCAGTCATACGGCACAACCCCCGAGTTTATCGATTATTTAAAAATTCTCGCTAACGGGCTCGCAATTTCACGCGCCAGTTCCTTTAATATCCTCGGGTGGAGATTGTCCGGGCCCTCCGACTTCGTCCCATCGAGCTGTTCAAGTACAACCTCTACCTCAGTTGCGGTAATATCCACTTCCATATCCACATTCCCGTTTATCATCCCTCCATCATCGCAAGGTTCCTCACTAGTCTTATTAAAAACTGAGGCAAAGTACTTTTTTAGATGTTGGGCCATGCCTAGGTTATCCTTAACCTCCATTCCATCCTCAGTGTATAGCGGCCCCACTTCTTCTTTCTTTGTTTTCTTCTTATTTATGTGGCTGTAGAACCTTTTACTATTGGTTTTGATTCCCTTTGCAAGTTCCAGTTCAATGTGGCTTTTAGCCTTCCTCACTTTATCCCTACATGTTCTGACCTCAGCAAGGTAGCTTTCTTTACTGATCCTGCCTTCCTTCCACTCCATGTAAGCTTTCTGCTTTTGTCTAATCCCCTCTCTGAGTTGCTTGCTCATCCAGTTTGGCCTACAACTCCTGCCCATGGTTCTTTTCCCCTTTCTCGGGATACAGGCTTCCGACAGTCTCCGCAGCTGTGACTTAAAGTAATTCCAGGCCTCCTCCACATTTAAATCCACTAATTCCTCCGTCCAATCCACTTCCCTAACTAATTTCCTTAACTCTTTACAATTAGCCCTCGAGAAGTCAAAAACCCTAATCGCAGATCTACATTTGTTTATCCTTCCATCTAGTTTGAACTGAATCAGCTCATGATCACTCGAACCAAGGTTGTCCCCTACCACCATTTCTTCTACGAGGTCCTCACTGCTCACCAACACCAAATCTAAAATGGCATCCCCTCTCGTAGGTGCTTCAACTACTTGATGAAGAAATCCATCCGCTATCACATCCAGAAAAATCTGACCCCTATTATTCTTGCAAGTACTCGTCCTCCAGTCTATATCTGGGAAGTTGAAGTCCCCCATAATCACACATTTCCCCTTTGTGTTTACTTCATTAAAGACATTAAAGAGGTCTCTATCCATATCCCAATCCGATCCCGGCGGTCTGTAGCACACCCCAAGCACTATCTCAGGGGAAGCTCTAGTTGCTTTTTTACCCAGCGTGATTTTTGCCCAGACAGACTCTGTCTTATCCATTCCATCGCTTCTTATTTCGCTACATTTAATTTCATCATTGATGTACAAGGCTACTCCACCACCTTTGCCTTTCTTCCTGTCTTTTCTGAACAGCACATAGCCTTCAATACCCGTGCTCCAGTCGTGAGTACTATTCCACCAGGTTTCGGTAATCCCTATAATATCCGGCTTCACTTCCTGCACGAGTAACTCCAGTTCCTCCATCTTCTTACCTAGGCTCCTCGCATTAGTGTACAAACCTTTTAATTTTTGGCGTTTGGTGTCAGTGACATTCTTTCCCCCGTCGTGCACAAACTTTCTACCACCAGCATCACCCGTTACTCTGGTTTCTACTCCACTATTCCTCCTTGGATCAAAGCTTGGGGCCGCAAGGGTATCCCCGCTCACTTTGTTTACTTCCCTCTCCAGGTTATATTCTGGCGTGGAGATCTCCCGAACATCTCCCAACCATCTCCCCCAACTCGTAGGCCATACTCTTCCAGTCTTTGTAGGGTAGCCTCTAAATTCTTTAAGTGATCCTCTTCATTCCTTCCAGTGACCAGGATATCATCCAGATAGCACTGAACTCCTGACAAGCCACACAAGATCTGGTCCATAGCCCTCTGGAACAGGGCGGGAGCAGACATTATTTCGAAGGGTAGGGGACAGTATCGATAAAGCCCCTTATGAGTCACAATAGTCAACAGATCTTAAGACTTATAATCGACATGCATCTGTAAATATGCTTGACTCAGATCAATCTTACTGAACTTTTGTCCCCGAGCCAGGCCTGCGAAGAGGTCATCTATGCAGGGAAGAGGGTATTGCTCTGCACACAACACTGGGTTGACAGTGACTTTAAAATCACCGCAAATCCGGAGAGAGCCATCTTTCTTCACTATTGGAATGATAGGAGTGGCCCATGAACTATGGGTACTGGTAGTAGGACTCTATTGGTGACCAGGCGCTCCAGGTCTGTTTTGACTTTTGGCCTGATGGCATATGGCACAGTACAGGCTTTCAGACATTTTGGTGGACTATCAGGTTTAATGTTCAATGTCACAGTTATTCCCTTCATACGTCCCAAATCATCTCCAAAAACAGCAGCATGTTTCCTTAGTATAGGGGTTAGACTGGTTTCTTCTTTAGTCATCCAGTGCACTTCTGACCAGGTCAGCTGAATCTGCCCAAGCCAAGACCTACCCATTAAGGCTGGGTAGTTACCTCTCACCACAAACAGTGGCAATTTAGCAGCTTGTCCATTGAGCTCCACCTTAACATCAATAGTGCCCAACATGGGCACAACTTCTCCCGTATATGTCTTCAAAACAGTTTTTGTTGCCTTAAGCGGAAGATGCTGTAGTTTTTCTTTATACACAGTTTCGGAGACCAGCGAGACGGCTGCACCGGTGTCCAGTTCCATGAATATAGGTTTGCCATCCAATAACGGGGTTACCCCGTATTCACGTGAGCCCACCGCCAAAGACAAAACATGCAGTGGCACTTCCGCTTGCGATGATGGTATCACCTTGATCAGTCCTGGGTCTGCTCTATGGTATGCAGGGTTCCTCTTTTGTCAGCCAGACCACAGACCTCTTGTTCTTTTGTTTACAGGCACACTCAATGTGTCCCTTTTTGACACAGTGTCGACACACCAGGTCCTTACACCAGCATTCTGATGCCTGGTGACCCGGCTTACCACAGCGGTAACGTTCCTGACTCTGCACAGTTTTGTGGGTAGGTTCTTGTGACACTTTTTGCAGCTAAGGGGATGCACTGATGTATTGCGCCTCCCTTTTAGCCAGTTCCATGGATACAGCAATATCAACAGCCTTCTGTAATGTAAGCTGAGCCTCTGTCAGTAGGCACTTCCATATAGCTTCTCTGTAGAGGCCACACACTAACCTGTCATGCAGGGCATCATTTAACATCTCTTTAATTCACAGTGTTCTGCTAGCTTTTTTAAAATTGCTACAAATTGTACAACTCTTTCATCTTCTTTTTGGTCTCTTTTGTGGAACCGATATCTTTCATCAACTACCAGTGGTTTGGGGGAAAAATGAGACCCCACGATTTCCACCATGTCACTGTAAGATTTAGTCTCAAGCTTAACAGGGTATAGTAAGCTGCGTAGCAGGGAGTAGGTTTTAGCTCCTACAACACTTAAGAATATGGGCACCTTCTTCTCTTCTGGAATGTCATTTGCAATAACCAAAAGCTCAAAACACTCAGTATACACAGGCCACTGCTCTATATTCTCATCAAAAGGTTCCAGTGGCCCGATCAGAGTAGCCATGCTTTTTAATTTCACATTCTGTACCTTGACTTCTACTTCCTTGTGTTGCTGGAGCAGCACCAGAATCCCATCCTCGTCGCCACTTGTTATATCCTTGGGGGCAGCCGGTTTAGGAAGAAATCACTTGAGGCCAGACAGCAGACAGCTAACAAAACTACCATTTATTTACAGACACAGAGCTAACCCAACCGGCCGAAGCTGGCTGGGCTAATCCCTAATAATCTAACTAAGTTGCCATGGGAACAAAAAACCATGACAACCAAATACAGACACAGTGGGCACCCTGCTGTGTGGGAGGGATCAAAGTAACCCAGACTCAGGGCTGGAACAGGCCCCTGATTGAGGGGGTGGCTGCATGGTTTACAGCGCCCTGATGTCTCAGACAATGTGTCTCTCCCAAAGCCTCAGATCTGCATCCCCAGAAGGCTCCTGCACTGCCTCCGCTCCTTTTACAATCTACAGCAAGGAGCAGCAGCAAGGGTCAGGAATGAGCCATAGGCACTAGGTGGGGGGCAGAGGCTTCAGGAGCCCAGAGTGTTTGCCTGTCTGGGCATTTTGGCTGAGACCTCAGGGACACATTGTCAGGCAGAATCCCAGGCATCTGTATGAAAGGAGCATAAGGACATAAGAGCAGCCAGACTGGGTCAGGCTGGGTCCATCTCGCCCAGTGTCCTGTCTTCCCATAGCGACCAAAGCCAGGTGCCCCAGAGGGAATGAACAGAACAGGGAATCATCAAGTGATCTATCCCCTGTCACCCGCTCCCAGCAAACAGAGACTAGGGACACCTTCCCTGCCCATCCTGGCTCAGAGCATGTCCTCCATGAATCGATTTAGCTATTTTTCTGAGCCCTGTTATAGTCTTGACCTTCACAACATCCTCTGGCAAGGAGATCCGCAGGTTGACTGTGCATTGTGTGAAAAAATACTTCCTTTTGTTTGTTTTAAACGTGCTGCCTATTAATTTCATTTGGTGACCCCTAGTTCTTGTGTTATGAGAAGGAATAAGTAACACTTCCTTATTTACTTTCTCCACACCAGCCATGACTTTATAGACCTCTATCACATCCTCCCTTAGTCATCTTTTCTCCAAGCTGAAAAGTCCCAGTCTTATTATTCTCTCTTCAGATGGCAGACACTCCATACCCCTTTCGGAACCTTTTCCAATACCAATACATCTTTTCTGAGATGGGGTGACCCAATCTGCATGGAGCATTCAAGATGTGGGCGTACCATGGATTTATACAGTGGCAAAAAAATTTTCTCTCTTATTTTCTATCCCTTTCCTATGACTCCCAACATTCTGTTCCCTTTTTGCCGGCTGCTGCACATTGAGTGGATGTTTGCAGAGAACTATCCACAGTGACTCCAAGATCTCTCACTTGAGTTGCAACAGCTATTTGACATCCCATCGTTTTATATGTATAGTTGGAATTATGTTTGCCAAAGTGCATCACTTTTGCATTCATCAGCATTGAATTTCATCTGCCATTTTATTGCCCTTTCACCCAGTTTTGTGAAATCTCTTATTAGCTCCTCACAGGCTGCTTCGCACTCAACTATCCTCAGTAGTTTTGGATCATCTACAAATTTTGTCACCTCGCTGTTTAGCAGTTCAATTTATCAATATGTTGACTACTCCTGGTCCCAGTACAGAAACCACTAGTTACCTGTTTGCATCCTGAAAACTGACCATTTATTCTACTCTTTGTTTCCTAGCTTTTAACCAGTTATTGATCCACATGAGGACCTTCCAGAGGTGAAAGTAAGTCAGGTACAGTCCAGTATGGGATTCCGGCAAGAGCCGGTATGCTGTGCCAGCCCGGCCCGGCTTCCCCAGGCTGGTGATTTAAAGGGCCCAGGGCTCCTTGCAGTGGCCGGAGTACCGGGCCCTTTAAATCGTCTCCCAAGCCCCCCTGCCGGAGCCCCGGGGAGCAAATCACTGCCGTGGATGCTGCTCTCTCCTGCGCTACGAACACAGAGCAGGGGCAGCGGAAGCTTTCCTTACAGTGGGGTGGGCACCATTGTCTGAACTGTGGCACTCCCATGACACCCCTTCCTCAAGGACCCACACTCACACCACCCCACCCCCTGAGGCCACACCCACAGAACGCCTCTTCCCCACCTAAGGCTCCATCTTTCCCCCCACTCCATCACTGGTCCTAACAGCTCGTAAACAGTGGTGGAGCCACAGCCCTCTAACCCCCTGTTCCAGCACCCCGACACAGAGCTAAGCAGGCAGCAGTGTGTGTGTGTGTCTGACAGTGGCTGCTGTGCTGACCTGAGCCAGTGAGGGAAGCAGGGGCTGATGTTGGGGCTGTCTCCCTCCCCCTGCCTCAGGACTGGTTGCTTGCAGCAGCTGTCTGGACTTAGAGACAGTGTGCCCACACATTCACTCTCTCCTAACACACACAAACACACTCTCTACCCCACCAGGCACATTGCAGTTGAAAAAGCAGCTGGCCATCTAGTAGGATTCCCATGGAACAATGGGATAGAGAAACCTGCATCTTGTGATGCTGTACCAGCCATGATGTCTTGCAAACCCTTCCCAAAGCACCTGCAGCCAGTTGCACAGCTATCCACAATGCACTGGTCTCTGTGGCCATCCAAGATTCTAGCCTGGATGTGCTCTGGTGACACAAGGGGCATAGTGTGGACATGCAACAGCTGTTTAATTAAAGCACTTTAAAGCCACATTACCCAATAGTGTAGACATAGCCTGAGAGTGAGACAAGACCCAGCTCCGTTGACACTAAAGAGCCACAACTTCCCCCATAGTTGACAGGATTTGAACCTGTGCAGGGAAACCCCAATATATTGCTAGTCCAACACCTTAACCACTCAGCTATAAGTACTCGCTTGAGATAGGTCTCTCAGTACATTCTAGTTCTGTTCTCAATCTGTGATCAATTCCAGTTGTTCCCTCAGACCAGCTTCCACAACACACACACTGCTGTGCCATTGTGTAAGTGTGTCCATGGCTGAACTGCAAGAATTGCTGCTCATTTCCCTTCTGGCTGGAGCATGAGGAGGGTGTTTTTGTGATCAATTATGTTCCTGTAGATTGTTGTCCATTTCCTGTCTTGATCATTCAGACAGTTCCTTTACCATCATATCCCCAGCACATCAAGGATTGCAATAGCAGAGGATAGGTTTTCTCCTGGGCACTGAGCTTTGCTAGGGGATTGGTGGCTCCTTTCTTCCTCACCCTGGAGTAAACTCAGCTATTTATTCCATCCTTTATGTTTCAAGGAATAGCAAGAGATGACCGAGGAAAGAGGTGGACAGGGCGGGTCTTAGGGGAGGGACAGAGAGGTGTGGGTGGTGGACAGGGCAGGTCAGGGGAGGGGGTAGAAAGGTCTGAGTGCTGGACAGGGTGGGTCTCAGGGGAGAAGCAGAGAGGTGCAAGTGGTGGGCAGGGCTGGTCTTAGGGGAGCGGTCAGAGAGGTTTGGGCAGGGTGAGTCTCAGGGAAAGGGCAGAGAGGTGGGGGCAGCAGACAGGCCTTGGGGTAGGGGGTGGAGAGGCACAAGGAGGCCTTCGGGCAGGAGAGGAGCAAGTGAAAGGTGGACCAGCAGGCCTCAGCCAAAGAGGAAGAGCAGGGGTGGGAAGTGGCCAAATGGGAGTGAGGGCAGAGCACAGGTGCGGCCTCAGAGGGAGGAGAATGAGTCAGGGGGTGGAGTGGGCAGGGCCACCCAGAGGATTCAGAGCCTGGGGCAAAACAATTTTGGGGGCCCTTTCCATAAAAAAAGTTGCAATACTCTAGAATACTATATTCTCATGGGGGCCCTGCAGGGCCTGGGGCAAATTGCCCCACGTGCCCCCCCTCTGGGTGGCCCTGTCTTCAGCCTCTCCTTGTAAGTCCCCTGCCCCCTAATCATTTTTATTGCCCTCCCCTGGACTCAGTCCAACTTGTTTCTGTAGTGGAGGGCGAAAACTGGACGCAATGCTCCAGATGTGGCCTCACCAGTGCTGAATAGAGGGGAATAATCACTTCCCTCGATCTGCTGGCAATGCTCCTTCTAATCCAGCCCAGTACGACCAGTTACCCATATTGAATGCAGACCCAGCAATATTTGATCAATTAGTTAATGTCCATTCAGGAGGTTCTTTCCTACCTATTCATAAATAATGAAGATGCTCTAAGCAGAGGGGAGAGAGCTGTCCTGCCCGTGTAGTTAATCCATCTCCCTGAGAGGTGGTAGCTACGTCACTGGGGGAATCTATGTGGGTGGGTGTGCAAGCTGTGGTGTCTCCATGCATCTATAAGTTTAATGAAACCCCATTTTTAAAAGCACTGTGGTCTGGGAAGAGAACGGGAGATCTCTGAGGCAGGACCTGTCCTTCAAACTCTTTAAGATCACTGACTTACTTTCACAGCAATCATGGGGGTATAGCTCAGTGGTAGAGTGTTTAACTGCAGATCAAGTAGTTCTTGGTTCAGATCCAAGTGCCCCTTATACACCTCTTCCTTCAACGAAAGATATTGCATTTCTGTTATGTTCACGAGTTCCACTGAGTAGGGATCCCTGAAATGAATGCGAACACTCATATTTTCCTGTGCAAATACATAAAAACCTAGAAAACATGTGCCTCCACTGAAATCAAGTTTCAAATCCTCTAAAGGATTAAAGAATCCTTATTGAGGTTGCAGGAAAAAACCATCCCGATGTGTAGAAAGAATAGTAAATATGGCAGGCGGCCCAGCTTGGCTTCACAGTGAAATCCTTGCTGATTTTAAACGCAAAAGAGAAGCTTACAAAAAGTGGAAGATTGGACAAATGACCAGAGAGGAGTATAAAATATTGCTCAGGTATGCAGGAGTGAAATCAGGAAGGCCAAATCACACTCGGAGTTGCAGCTAGCAAGAGATGTTAAGAGTAACAAGAAGGGTTTCTTGAGGTATTTTAGTAACATGAAGAAAGTCAGGAAAGTGTGGGCCCCTTACTGAATGAGGGATGGTAACTTAGTGGACAGAGGATGTGGAAAAAGCTAATGTACTCAATGCTTTTTTTTGCCCCTGTCTTCACAAACAAGGTCAGCTCCCAGACTGCTGCACTGGGCAGCAGAGTGTGAGGAGAAAGGTGACCAGCCCTCTGTGGAGAAAGAAGTGGTTCGAGACTATTTAGAAAACTGGAGACCAGCACATGTCCGTGTGGCTGGATGTGCTGCATCCGAGGGTGCTAAAGGAGTTGGCGGATGTGATTGCAGAGCCATTGGCCATTATCTTTGAAAACTCATGGCAATCGAGGGGTGGTCCCGGATGACTGGAAAAAAGGCTACTGTAGTGCCCATCTTTAAAAAAGGGAAGAAGGAGGATTTGGGGAACTACAGGCCAGTCAGTCTCACCTCAGTCCCTGGAAAAATCATGGAGCAGGTCCTCAAGGAATCAATTCTGAAGCACTTAAAAGGAGAGGAAGTGATCAGGAACAGTCAGCATGGATTCACCAAGGGCAAGTCATGCCTGACTAACCTAATTGCCTTCTATGAGGAGATAACTGGGTCTGTGGATGAGGGGAAAGCAGTGGATGTGTTATTCCTTGACTTTAGCAAAGCTTTTGATGTGGTATGCCACAATATTCTTGCCAGCAAGTTAAAGTATGGGCTGGATGAATGGACTGTAAGGTGGTTAGACAGTTGGCTAGATTTTCAGATTCAATGGGCAGTGATCAAAGGCTCCATGTCTAGTTGGCAGCCAGTTTCAAGCGGAGTGCCCCAAGGGTTGGTCCTGGGACCAGTTTTGTTCAATATCTTCATTAATGATCTGGAGAATGGCTTGGACTGCACCCTCAGCAAGTTTGCAGATGACACTAAACTGGGAGGAGTGATAGATATGCTGGAGGGTAGGGTTAGGATACAGAGGGACCTAGACAAACTAGAGGACTGGGGCAAAAGAAACCCGATGAGGTTCAATGAGGACAAGTGCAGAATCCTGCACTTAGGACAGAAGAATCCCATTTGCTGTTACAGACTAGGGACCGAATGGTTAGGAAGCGGTTCTGCAGAAAAGAACCTAGAGATTACAGTAGACGAGAAGCTGGCTATGAGTCATCAGTGTGCCCTTGTTGCCAAGAAGGCTAACGGCATTTTGGGTTGTATAAGTAGGGGCATTGCCAGCAGATCGAGGGATGTGATCATTCCCCTCTATTTGACATTGGTGAAGCCCCGTCTGGAGTACTGTGTCCAGTTTTGGGCCCCACACTACACGAAGGATGTGGAAACCTTGGAAAGAGTCCAGCAGAGGGCAACAAAAATGATGAGGGGTCTGGAGCACATGACTTATGAGGACAGGTTGAAGGAACTGGGCTTGTTTAGTCTGCAGAAGAGAAGACTGAGGGGGGATTTGATAGCTGCTTTCAAGTACCTGAAAGGGGGTTCCAAAGAGGATGGATCTAGACTGTTCTTTATGGTACCTGATGACAGAACAAGGAGTAATGGTCTCAGGTTGCAACGAGGAACGTTTAGGTGGAATATTAGGAAAAAACTTTTTCACAAGGAGGGTGGTGAAGCACTGGAATGGGTTACCTAGGGAGGTGGTGGAATCTTCTTCCTTAGAGGTTTTTAAGGTCAGGCCTGACAAAGCCCTGGCTGGGAAGATTTAGTTGGGGATTGGTCCTGCCTTGAGCAGTGGATTGGACTAGATACCTCCTGAGACCCCTTCGAACCCTGATATTCTATGATTATATGATTAAATGTTCTGATGGTCTCTCCTGGCCATAAAATCGACTCATTTTTGAAAAACTGAGTGTAGCATTGGGAGCAGCGTCTGATGTTTTACTGTCTAGCCAACATGCTTCCTAGAACGAACGCTCCTTGAGTGTGATGATTCACAGGGAGTAGCTCAAACCTCCAAAGTGTCTGGCCAGGGGCAGGACATTGGCAAAGCAAGGGAGGGGTGTGGCAGTGACATCACAAAGGCCTTTTGCAGGACCTCACACTATTGGTAAAAGACTATTGGTGGGGAGGTGGTGACCTCACAGAGAGATGCTGACATCATCCAGGCAGGAGAGGGGCGAGAGGCCAGGGAAACCTCAGAGACCTCTGTGGCTTTGCTTCAGCAAGTCTCCTTCTCCAGGTCTCTCCTTGAGGACTGAGAGAGTATTCGGGGTCACGGACGTGAGCGCCAGGAGGAACCTCTTTCGAGTTTTCTCCTTCTCTTGTAGTGATTTTACTAGAAAACAGCTATCCCTGTTTAGAAGGTAAGAGCCTCCTGGAGGTTTGAAACCTGTTCAGTCTGATCCATCTGGTGACAGTTGAATTCTAGGCATGGAAAACACGAGCTTAAAGAGGCAGAATTTTATTCCACAGCTGGGATTTTGTCCCTTAGAATCAGTGGGGACATAAGGGTTTGTCCTTTTTGTTTCACCTTTTCCTCCCTCCCTCCCTCCCTCGTTTCTCTTCTTCTCTTGCTTCTTTTCTCCTTTTTCCTATTCCCCTCCCAACACCAGCAGGTGTGCTTGTGTGTGTGTGTGTGTTGCGGGGGAGTACTCTGCAGCTCCCACTGTGGAAGGTTCAGCCAAAAATGTGGGACTGAAATATTGCTCGGGCAGTGATCCCCACCAGTGACCTGGGCCATCCGTCGGGCTCTCTGGTGAGAACCCTCAGCCTCCCGTCCTCAGTCTCTACCCTGATTGGCTGAGCAGGGGGTTATTGACAGGAAGGAGACTCAGGTCCTTGTGGTTCTCTTTTAAGACCAAGGAAATGTCAGAACCAGTTCTATGTTTGATGAGTTTTGCTGCTTCTCTGCATTAATGGTCTCTGAGCAGTTCATGATTCTCTCTAACATTGCAGTTCTCCTCAAATACTTGCTGAATAATTACTGTCACTATTGTTGGTCTGGAGCTCATCTGAGAGCACTTTATTCAGGTCATTCAATGTCTGAAATTCAAGATCCGATGGTTATTTTGAAAATCAGGGCTCTTGTGTCCTATTCCCAACTCTGCCACCGACTGTCTGTGTGACCTAAGACAAGTCAATTCTCCTTTCTCAGCCTTAGCTTCTCCCTCTTTCAAGTAGGGATAATAATGATCCGCTCCTACCTACCTCATGGTGCGTGGAGGCAGCGCTGGTTCTAGGTCTTTTGATGCCCAAAGCAAAAACAAAATTTTGGCTTCCCCCACCCCATCCCTGCCCCCGCCCACTCCCCTGCTGCCCAAGCCCTGGGCTTTCCCTCCCCACCTGCACCCCCCGGCACCCCAGCTCTGGGCCTCCCCCCAACCGCATCCCCCTGCTGTCCCAGCCCTGAGCTGTCCCCCTCCACACACCCCGTGTTGCCCCAGATCTGGGCTCTCCTCTCCCCACCTCCAGTGCTCTCCCACCCACACACACTCCTGCCGCCTTAGCTCTGGGCTCTGCCCCCTCCACCCGCACCCCCTGCCGCCCCAGGCCAGCCTGACTGGCTGTGTGACCTGAGACAAGTCAATTCTTTTTCTCAGCCTGAGCTTCTCCATCTTTCAAGTAGGGATAGTAATGATCTGCTCCTACCTACCTCACGGTGGGTGGAGGATGGGGATCCATTGGAGAGTATCACTAGGAATAGTGCATAATATAAGGTGTCCTTTCACGTTTACTCAGAGCAGATTAACACATAATATAATAGCTGAAATAGTCTCTTTGATTTGTATGTTTTTATTTTGAAATTGTTAAAAGCAGCAACGATGTAGCTCAGACTGAAGCATCTTATCTAATGTTTGAGATCTAAGTGTCTCCTCTTTGTGTGCGAGGAGACAATTTAACACACTGTGTCAAACAGGAGATGCTTTTGTTTTACAACAAAATACTTTTGCAAAGAACTTTCATCCCACTTGTTATGATTTTGAGAAACAAACTGGTTTAGTCTGAATGGGATCTTCTGACAGAAACAGTTTCAATGAAATTTCCCCACCATCTCGATTCCTGGTCTCTATCCCTACCTCTAAGAGGAGAGGGAGGTTCGTCTGATAGAACAGGAGTCAGGACCGCTGGCTTCTCTTTCTGGCTCTGCCACCGCCTTTCTGTGTATGCCCTTCGGTGGGTCACTTCCCTTCTCTGGACCTCAGGCTCCTCCCCGTCTGTCCAATGGGAACAGGGACAGTTCTCGAACTCCGGGCAGTTGTGAGCCTGAGTGAGATAAGGGATGTTAAAGCCCTATGTGAAGGAGAAAGGGGAGTTTCACAGTGTTTAGCACCAAGGAATTCTAAAGTTTGCTAAAGTGTCTAGTCTGTGGAAACAAGAAATGGTCGGGCCCTAACTTTTTAAAAGCCCATTCAGGGATGTGAGTCCCTGTCTTTTTGGTACCTGGGGTTCTTTGCCAGCAGGAGAGAAGAGGTTCCTGCCTCCGTTTTAATGGCCTAAATGAACCCGGTGTTGTGGCCCAGTTCTCGTCTGAGATCTCTGAAAAAGAACATCTTCCCACCCATGAACAAGACAGGACCTAACATGCTAGTTACGTTTTAATAAGACCAAAGCCTCCTCAAACCCGGTGTCACAATCACTGGAATGATTTTGCCTTGATATTTTACCGGTCGCAGACACAGAGCGAGTCAAATTACAGTTTCTCTTCAGAGTCAATGCACACACAAGAATCCGGAGGCTTTTAATTCCTTAGGTTCTGCTGCCATTTCATTTCTGTCCTCTTCCAAGATTTATCATTGTGCAAAGCAATGTTGGGCCTTGGGAGTGTCCCCTCTGGTCCTGCCTGCCGCCTATGGGAAATTAAAAGGGCCCAGAGATCCCTGCCGCCGCCACCACCACCAGCACAAGGGGGCTAAGGCAGTTTCCTGCTCGCCCTCGCTCCGTGTAGCACGCCACCCCCAGAAGCAGTTGGCACGTCTCTGTAGTCCCTCAGGTGTGGGAGGGTCTCCCCGAGTGCCAGCTCCGCCTACTGTGGCAATGGGAGCTGTGGGGTGGAGTCTGCTGGCAGTGGTGCTCAGAGACACTCCCAGCCCTCCTGGTTAGAGGCTGCTTCTAGAGAGGGTCGCACATTGCTTTTGGGAAATGCTTGAGGTAAATGCTGCACCCCTCACCCTCCCCTGCACCCCTCACACCCTGCTCCAATTCAAACCCCATATCCCACCCAAACTCCCTCCAAGACGCTGCCCACCACACCCACTCCTGCACCCCAACCCTCTGACTGAGCCCAGACCCTGCACTCAGAGTCTTTCCCAGAACCCAACCCCTCTCCCTCCCACACCCAAACTCCCTCCCAGAGCCTTACAGAGGTGTGGGGTGGGGCAGGACTTGGTCCCAATCTGGGAACCACCAAAAATTATACAAACCTGCCAGCTCTGTCCAGCCCAACCTTCTGCTGATGCACCACAGCCCACACCCGTGCAGGGTTTGAAGCTTTCATTGCTTAAATTCCAGGACACTGAGGGATTTCAGCTCCCCTTTGCCCAGAGGAAACCTTCACCTCACTCCCAACCAGGTTCTTGTCCATGGGATCACTGTAGGGGGGCTGGGTCCCTCTGGGTCTTTTCTCTCTCTAGGACAGGCCAGGGTGCAATAACTGGGGCATCTGAGCACCCAGGACCTTTCTGTGGGGCTACCATTCCCCTTCCCCTTCTTCTGGTCCCATCTGTTACTGACTCCAGCCTTTTTCTATCCATCGTCAGCACCATCTCAAGCCAGCTGCACCCGCCTCAAAAAGTCAGTGTCCCCTGGTGGGTGTAAATCACTGACCACTTCTCCTCTCTGAGCACTGACGGCCCCTCTATTTCCTTGCCTCTCGGGCTGTGCAGATGGGATCTTTCCTCTCCAGTGCTGGAGGATTCGCCCTTCTCATCTACCATTGTCCCAAGCAGCACAGCGGGTGGGAATCTTAAACATACTGAGGTGACTAAGGAGCAGAAATCTCCCCCAGGACCTTCCATGCAATTGTCCCTTGCCCCTCACTGAGCAGGTTTGAAGCTCGGGCAGGGAGCCTGGTGGGCCACATCCCCTCCTGGCATGAGCAAAGCAGCAGGATGAAAAAAAGAACCTGGAGATTGAACCCAGGGCCCTCATACATGCAAAGGCATATGCTCTACCACTGAGCTACACCCCCACCTTGGCCAAGTCCCTGCTCTGAGGGCCAAACCTGCTGTCCTGTAAGTTTGTGGCTCATGGGGGACACTTTGCGGCAGGGCCGGATTCTACACAGCAGAGGAGGAGAGAGATGCATGCCCTGGACCCAGGGTGCAGCGATACAAGACTCAGCCCTCATACTGCATTGGCTGAGTGCAGGAGTGAGAGTAACTTACAGGACATACCGGTACTGCAGGAGTCCTGAGGGGGCGTGGTCTCATCCAGAAGAGGCGTGGCCTCTCAAGAGTTAAAGGGCCCTGGGGAAACCAGCTGTGGCTGGGAGACCCAGAGCCTTTAAATCAACCAGAGGCTCCTAGCTGAAGAGGGGGCTGGGAGCCCCCCGGGGCTCATGGGGCAAATTAAAAGGCCTAGGCCTCCAGCCACCAGGAGAACCCTGAGCTTTGTGAGACTGGGGCAGGGATTTAAAGGGCCTAGAGCTCCTGCCGCTGAGGGGAGCCCCGAGCCCTCTAAATCCCGGCCCCAGCCCGGTCACCACAGCCGCGGCCAGGATTCAAAGGACTCTGGGCTGCCTGCAGCGGCGTGGAGCGCTGAGCCCTTTAAATCTCAGCTGCAGCTGGGATTTAAAGGGCTTTAGGCTGCCCGCAGCCGCCGGGAGCTCTGAGCCCTTTCAATCCCGGCCCCAGCCTGGCCGCCAGAGCCCTGGCCGTGGGCAGCCCAGAGCCCTTTCAATCCCTGCCATGGACACCGGTGCGGTCCAACACGGCGTACTGGCTCTTGCCGGTACGCCATACCAGACTGGACTGGCTTACTTTCACCTCTGGGTGGGTGGGTGGTGCTGCAATCCCCTGCTTGAAAGTAATGGTGGTGGGGGACTCTGTGAGCAGCTCAATACCCAACCCTGGTGGAAGATGCAGTGTGGGGGACTCCAGGTGTTTCTAGGATCCACTATTTCCACCTGCCTGTAAAATCCAGCTTTCCCCAGCACATTCAGTGTAATTGGATCAGTGTTTCCATGGCTGCACAGGAAAGAATGGCTCCCAGTTTCCTCTCTATCTGCAGCAGGATTAGTCTGTGTCGGTGGTTAATGAGGTGGATCTTGTAGATTGTTATTCTTTCCCCACCTTGATAATTCAGACAGTCCCTTTCCTACTCAAATCCCCAGTACCTCAGTGACCCTGGTAGCAGAGGTTGGGTTTTCCCTGAGGGCCTGAGATTTTCAGGGGTTTTTTCCCTCCAGCTGGAGTGAACTCAGCTTTTCCCCATGCCAGACATTCCATGAAATGACAACAGCAGCATAAAGAAAGAGGGGAGGGAACATCTCACGGCCAGGGCTGGATGTGCTCAGGGCCCCCTGCTTGGCCATTGTTACCATGGAATTTGGCCCCTGCTTTGCACAAGGGACAGAGAAATATCTTGCTGTTCCTGTGTCTGTGCAAAGAAAATTGTGCTTCTGTATGAAAGAGAGGTGGGAAATGGCCCCATGATGGGACAATATCCTCAGGATTTAGACCTAAGGACTCAGGTTGAGAACTGATTTAACTCCACTCATCTGGGATTTAAAAAATTCCCTTCCACGGAGACACTGGGAACTTGTGACCTTGATCCAGACTCTGCAGCTTCAGGCTGCTTTAACTCCTGGTAAAAACCTGAACTTGATTCCAAGAAGGGAGAGAGGAGAAGCCTGAAGTTGCCTTTGGTCCAAGGCTGGGATCTCCTGGATGGGTAGAAACGTCCTTCCCTGCTACCAGGGGATAGCAGCTACTGGAGACATAGCAGAGGTCAGAGGAAGGGGGATTGTTGAATGCACTTTATGTGCACAGGGCCCCACTAACTCTAAATCCTCCACTCTAGCAGGAACTTAGAAAGTCAGACCTCGGTCAATGGCAGGACTGGGCTTTGAAAAAGAGATTCGTTTTTCCTCCCTATCATGAGAAAGAAAGTAAGAGCTGGCAGCTCTGATGCAGAAAAGCACTTTTTCCTCTGGCTGCGGAGCTTCCAACCAGGCACAGACGACTGGTGTCTCCTGAAGGGGCGGGCACAATGTCAAGGTTCAGCTCCATCCCCTTGCAATCAACAGCCCCCCCAGCTGTGAACAGTGCAGGAAGAGGAAGCAGCAAAGGCAGCCCCTCTCCACTCACCCCTGCAGCAGCTGCTTTGCAGGGAGGGGCCCTGGCAGCACCACATGATGCAGGAGGCGATAGCTAACCCAGGTGGGGCACATGACCCCACACACGCCCTCTGCAAATGTTGCCTCTGAAATTAGGAACACTGGTGAGTTCAGGGCACAGCTGCACACCCAGAAGAAAGCCCAACACAACACACCCAGGGTGAAGGGGGTGCTAACACCTGGCATCAAACCAGAAACCTTTAGATCTTCAATCTAATGCACTCCCATCTGAGCTACTTTGGCAATGACCAGGCCCACCAGGAAGGCTTAATACACGAACCACAGCACATGCTGGGAAGATTTAAATCTGGATGTCACAACACAGAAGCCAAGCAGTGGACTTGGCCTGGAGGGGCAGGCTGGGGTTTCCTATATCCCTTTCACTCAAGCCAGCACCCGCCCCCTCACAAGCTGTCACTGGCACCCCCAGGTCGGCAAGAAAGGAGCAGCGGTTCTCACTGGAACAACCTCACCCACAGCTCGCAGGATCCTCCCAAGCCTAAAATAGAAAACCATCTTTCCAGAAAGCAGCTGACTAGGACTCATCATTCTCAATAGAACATCTCTCCAGTCAACAATGGCAAATGCAAGATGGACATCGCTTGCTATTTTAGCACTTGGAAACGTCATCAACTAGTCTCTGGATCTCTCGAATGCTGCACTTCAGCTCATGGGGGAAAGGTGAGAGAAGCGACCTTTCAACTAAAGGCCTGGGGTTAACATCCTAACGCTGTCTCCTACTGTAACAATACTTAATACTGGCCAGCCCTGTGCTGGTGGCAGTTCCATTGCTAGGTGTTAGTACAGTTCAGTTACTGTCAAAATTAAAAAGTTTCTATATGCTTAGAGGAAATGAATTGTTTGATTTGCTTATATGTGGTATGAATAAATACAGGTTTACAGGACCTAGCCTGCAAATTTATCATCTTATATGACAGAGAAAATCATGCATTGAAATCATGAACTGAGCTACAAATGCAATGAAAAATAAGATATTCAAAATTTTAACATGGAGGGGGCACCGAAGACACGTCTTACCTGGGGTGCCACTTGGTCTAGGGCAGACCCTGTCAGGGAGAACAGGAGTTAGAGTCACATGTCTATTTTCAGGCTGTAATCTGTGGGCACCCTGCTCTGGGGGAGGGATCGTGGTAACCCAGACTCAGGGCTGGAACAGGCCCCTGATTGAGGGGGTGGCTGCATGGTTTACAGCGCTCTGATGTCTCAGACAATGTGACTCTCCCAAAGCCTCAGATCTGCATCCCCAGAAGGCTCCTGCACTGCCTCCGCTCCTTTCACCTTCTACAGCAAGGAGCAGCAGCAAGGGTCAGGGATGAGCCATAGGGCACTAGGTTTGGGGTAGAGGCTTCAGGAGCCCAGAGTGTTTGCCTGTCTGGGCATTTTGGCTGAGACCTCAGGGACACATTGTCAGGCAGAATCCCAGGCATCTGTATGAAAGGAGCATAAGGACGTAAGAGCAGCCAGACTGGTTCAGACTGGGTCCATCTCGCCCAGTGTCCTGTCTTCCCATAGCGGCCAAAGCAGGTGCCCCAGAGGGAATGAACAGGACAGGGAATCATCAAGTGATCTATCCCCTGTCACCCGCTCCCAGCAAACAGAGACTAGGGACACCTTCCCTGCCCATCCTGGCTCAGAGCATGTCCTCCATGAATTGATTTAGCTCTTTTTTTGAGCCCTGTTATAGTCTTGGCCTTCACAACTTCTTCTGGGAAGGAGTTCCACACTTTGACTGTGCATTGTGTGAAAAAATACTTCCTTTTGTTTGTTTTAAACGTGCTGCCTATTAATTTCATTTGGTGACCCCTAGTTCTTGTGTTATGAGAAGGAATAAGTAACACTTCCTTATTTACTTTCTCCACACCAGCCATGATTTTATAGACATTTATCATATCCCCCTTAGTCATATTTTCTCCAAGCTGAAAAGTCCAGTCTTATTATTCTCTCTTCATATGGCAGACACTCCATACCCCTTTCTGAACCTTTTCCAATTCCAATACATCTTTTCTGAGATGGGGTGACCGTATCTGCTTGCAGCATTCAAGATGTGTCGTACATGGATTTATATAGCGGCAATAAGATTTTCTCTCTTATTTTCTATCCCTTTCCTAATGACTCCCAACATTCTGTTCGCTTTTTACCGATCGCTGCACACTGAGTGGTGTTTGCAGAGAACTATCCACAGTGACTCCAAGATCTCTCACTTGAGTTGCAACAGCTATTTGACATCCCATCGTTTTATATGTAGAGTTGGGATTATGTTTGCCGATGTGCATCACTTTGCATTTATCAGCATCGAATTTCATCTGCCATTTTGTTGCCCTTTCACCTAGTTTTGTGAAATCTCTTTTTAGCTCCTCACAGGCTGGTTTGAACTTAACTGTCCTCTTTAGTTTTGGATTATCTGCAAATTTTTGCCACCTCTCTGTTTAGCAGATCGTTTATCAATATGTTGACTAGTCCTGGTCCCAGTATAGACACCATTAGTAGAGTTTGTATCCTGAAAACTGACCTTTTATTCCTACCCTTGTTTCCAGATTTAACCAGTTATTGATCCATGTGAGGACCTTCCAGAGGTGAAAATAAGCCGGTACGTTCTGGTATGGGGTACTGGCAAGAGCGTGTACGCTGTGCCAGGCCGGCCTGGCTTTCCAGTCTGGTGATTTAAAGGGCCCAGGGCTTCCTGCAGTGACCGGCCCCAGGCCCTTTAAATCGCCTCCTGAGCCCCCTTGCCCGGAGCCCTGGGACCTTTAAATCACTTCCCAAGCCCTTCTGCTGGAGCCCCCGGAAGCAAATCACTGCCATGGATGCTGCTCTCTCCTGCACTACAACACAGAGCAGGGGCGGTGGGAGCTTCCTTACAGTGGGGCAGGGGCACCGTTTGTCTGAACTGTGGCGCTCTCATGACACTCCTTCCCCAAGGAACCACACTCACGACCACCCCTCCCCCTGAGCCACCCCCTACAGAACACCTCTTCCTCCCAAGACTCCACCCTTCCCCCGCATCACTTGTCCTAACAGCCTAAAGAGTGGTGGGGCCATGACCCCCTAACCCCCCTGTTCCAGCACACCTGACACAGAGCTAAGCGGGCTGCAGCATGCTTTGTGACAGAGGCTGCTGTGCTGAC
>NC_066625.1:42438600-42608441 GCF_025201925.1 Gopherus flavomarginatus | reverse complement strand
TAATTAAACAGCTGTTGCATGTCCACACTATGCCCCTTGTGTCACCAGAGCACATCCAGGCTAGAATCTTGGATGGCCACAGAGACCAGTGCATTGTGGATAGCTGTGCAACTGGCTGCAGGTGCTTTGGGAAGGGTTTGCAAGACATCATGGCTGGTACAGCATCACAAGATGCAGGTTTCTCTATCCCATTGTTCCATGGGAATCCTACTAGATTGCCAGCTGCTTTTCAACTGCAATGTGTCTGGTGGGGTAGAGAGTGTGTTTGTGTGTGTTAGGAGAGTGTGAATGTGTGGGCACACTGTCTCTAAGTCCAGACAGCTGCTGCAAGCAACCAGTCCTGAGGCAGGGGGAGGTAGACAGCCCCAACATCAGCCCCTGCTTCCCTCACTGGCTCAGGTCAGCACAGCAGCCACTGTCAGACACACATACACACACACACACACACACTGCTGCCTGCTTAGCTCTGTGTCGGGGTGCTGGAACAGAGGGTTAGAGGGCTGTGGCTCCACCACTGTTTACGAGCTGTTAGGACCAGTGATGGAGTGGGGGGGAAGGGTGGAGCCTTAGGTGGGGAAGAGGCGTTCTGTGGGTGTGGCCTCAGGGGGAGGGGTGGTGTGAGTGTGGGTCCTTGAGGAAGGGGTGTCATGGGAGTGCCACAGTTCAGACAATGATGCCCACCCCACTGTAAGGAAGCTTCCGCTGCCCCTGCTCTGTGTTCGTAGCGCAGGAGAGAGCAGCATCCACGGCAGTGATTTGCTCCCCGGAGCTCTGGCAGGGGGGCTTGGGAGACGATTTAAAGGGCCCGGGACTCCGGCCACTGCAGGGAACTCTGGGCCCTTTAAATCACCAGCCTGGGGAAGCCGGGCCGGGCTGGCACAGCATACCCGCTCTTGCCGGTATCCCATACTGGACTGTACTGACTTACTTTCACCTCTGGAAGGTCTTCACGTGGATCAATAACTGGTTAAAAGCTAGGAAACAAAGAGTAGGAATAAATGGTCAGTTTTCAGGATGCAAACAGGTAACTAGTGGTTTCTGTACTGGGACCAGGAGTAGTCAACATATTGATAAATGATCTGCTAAACAGCGAGGTGACAAAATTTGTAGATGATCCAAAACTACTGAGGATAGTTGAGTGCGAAGCAGCCTGTGAGGAGCTAATAAGAGATTTCAGAAAACTGGGTGAAAGGGCAATAAAATGCAGATGAAATTCAATGCTGATGAATGCAAAGTGATGCACATTGGCAAACATAATCCCAACTATACATATAAAACGATGGGATGTCAAATAGCTGTTGCAACTCAAGTGAGAGATCTTGGAGTCACTGTGGATAGTTCTCTGCAAACATCCACTCAATGTGCAGCAGCCGGCAAAAAGGGAACAGAATGTTGGGAGTCATTAGGAAAGGGATAGAAAATAAGAGAGAAAATCTTATTGCCACTGTATCAATCCATGGTACGTCCACATCTTGAATGCTCCATGCAGATTGGGTCACCCCATCTCAGAAAAGATGTATTGGTATTGGAAAAGGTTCCGAAAGGGGTATGGAGTGTCTGCCATCTGAGGAGAGAATAATAAGACTGGGACTTTTCAGCTTGGAGAAAAGATGACTAAGGGAGGATGTGATAGAGGTCTATAAAGTCATGGCTGGTGTGGAGAAAGTAAATAAGGAAGTGTTACTTATTCCTTCTCATAACACAAGAACTAGGGGTCACCAAATGAAAGTAATAGGCAGCACGTTTAAAACAAACAAAAGGAAGTATTTTTTCACACAATGCACAGTCAACCTGCGGATCTCCTTGCCAGAGGATGTTGTGAAGGTCAAGACTATAACAGGGCTCAGAAAAATAGCTAAATCGATTCATGGAGGACATGCTCTGAGCCAGGATGGGCAGGGAAGGTGTCCCTAGTCTCTGTTTGCTGGGAGCGGGTGACAGGGGATAGATCACTTGATTATTCCCTGTTCTGTTCATTCCCTCTGGCGCACCTGGCTTTGGCAGCTATGGGAAGACAGGACACTGGGCGAGATGGACCCAGCCTGACCCAGTCTGGCTGCTCTTATGTCCTTATGCTCCTTTCATACAGATGCCTGGGATTCTGCCTGACAATGTGTCCCTGAGGTCTCAGCCAAAATGCCCAGACAGGCAAACACTCTGGGCTCCTGAAGCCTCTGCCCCCCACCTAGTGCCTATGGCTCATCCCTGACCCTTGCTGCTGCTCCTTGCTGTAGAAGGTGAAAGGAGCGGAGGCAGTGCAGGAGCCTTCTGGGGATGCAGATCTGAGGCTTTGGGAGAGACACATTGTCTGAGACATCAGGGCGCTGTAAATCATGCAGCCACCCCCTCAATCAAGGGCCTGTTCCAGCCCTGAGTCTGGGTTACTTTGATTCCTCCCACACAGCAGGGTGCCCACTGTTCTGTATTTGGTTGTCATGGTTTTTGTTCCCATGGCAACTTAGTTAGATTATTAGGGATTAGCCCAGCCAGCTTCGGCCGGTTGGGTTAGCTCTGTGTCTGTAAATAAATGGTAGTTTTGTTAGCTGTCTGCTGTCTGGCCTCAAGTGATTTCTTCCTAAACCGGCTGCCCCTAAGGATATAACAAGTGGCGACGAGGATGGGATTCTGGTGCTGCTCCAGCAACACAAGGAAGTAGAAGTCAAGGTACAGAATGTGAAATTAAAAAGCATGGCTACTCTGATCGGGCCACTGGAACCTTTTGATGAGAATATAGAGCAGTGGCCTGTGTATACTGAGTGTTTTGAGCTTTTGGTTATTGCAAATGACATTCCAGAAGAGAAGAAGGTGCCCATATTCTTAAGTGTTGTAGGAGCTAAAACCTACTCCCTGCTACGCAGCTTACTATACCCTGTTAAGCCTGAGACTAAATCTTACAGTGACATGGTGGAAATCGTGGAGTCTCATTTTTCCCCAAAACCACTGGTAGTTGATGAAAGATATCAGTTCCACAAAAGAGACCAAAAAGAAGATGAAAGAGTTGTACAATTTGTAGCAATTTTAAAAAAGCTAGCAGAACACTGTGAATTAAAGAGATGTTAAATGATGCCCTGCATGACAGGTTAGTGTGTGGCCTCTACAGAGAAGCTATATGGAAGTGCCTACTGACAGAGGCTCAGCTTACATTACAGAAGGCTGTTGATATTGCTGTATCCATGGAACTGGCTACAAGGGAGGCGCAATACATCAGTGCATCCCCTTAGCTGCAAAAAGTGTCACAAGAACCTACCCACAAAACTGTGCAGAGTCAGGAATGTTACCGCTGTGGTAAGCCGGGTCACCAGGCATCAGAATGCTGGTGTAAGGACCTGGTGTGTCGACACTGTGTCAAAAAGGGACACATTGAGTGTGCCTGTAAACAAAAGAACAAGAGGTCTGTGGTCTGGCCGACAAAAAGAGGAACCCTGCATACCATAGAGCAGACCCAGGATGATCAAGGTGATACCTCATCGCAAGCGGAAGTGCCACTGCATGTTTTGTCTTTGGCGGTGGGCTCACGTGAATACGGGGTAACCCTGTTATTGGATGGCAAACCTATACTCATGGAACTGGACACCGGTGCAGCCGTCTTGCTGGTCTCCGAAACTGTGTATAAAGAAAAACTACAGCATCTTCCGCTTAAGGCAACAAAAACTGTTTTGAAGACATATACAGGAGAAGTTGTGCCCATGTTGGGCACTATTGATGTTGAGGTGGAGCTCAATGGACAGGCTGCTAAATTGCCACTGTTTGTGGTGAGAGTAACTACCCAGCCTTAATGGGTAGGTCTTGGCTTGGGCAGATTCAGCTGACCTGGTCAGAAGTGCACTGGATGACTAAAGAAGAAACCAGTCTAACCCCTATACTAAGGAAACATGCTGCTGTTTTTGGAGATGATTTGGGGCGTATGAAGGGAATCACTGTGACATTGAACATTAAACCTGATTGTTCACCAAAATATCTGAAAGCCTGTACTGTGCCATATGCCATCAGGCCAAAAGTCGAAACAGACCTAGGGCGCCTGGTCACCAATAGAGTCCTAACACTAGTTACCCATAGTTCATGGGCCACTCCTATCGTTCCAATAGTGAAGGAAAATGGCTCTCTCCGGATTTGCAGTGATTTTAAAGTCACTGTCAACCCAGTGTTGTGTGCAGAGCAATACCCTCTTCCCTGCATAGATGACCTCTTCGCAGGCCTGGCTCAGGGACAAAAGTTCAGTAAGATTGATCTGAGTCAAGCATATTTACAGATGCATGTCGATTATAGGTCTTAAGATCTGTTGACTATTGTGACTCATAAGGGGCTTTATCGATACTGTCCCCTACCCTTCGAAATAATGTCTGCTCCCGCCCTGTTCCAGAGGGCTATGGACCAGATCTTGTGTGGCTTGTCAGGAGTTCAGTGCTATCTGGATGATATCCTGGTCACTGGAAGGAATGAAGAGGATCACTTAAAGAATTTAGAGGCTACCCTACAAAGACTGGAAGAGTATGGCCTACGAGTTGGGGGAGATGGTTGGGAGATGTTCGGGAGATCTCCACGCCAGAATATAACCTGGAGAGGGAAGTAAACAAAGTGAGCGGGGATACCCTTGCGGCCCCAAGCTTTGATCCAAGGAGGAATAGTGGAGTAGAAACCAGAGTAACGGGTGATGCTGGTGGTAGAAAGTTTGTGCACGACGGGGGAAAGAATGTCACTGACACCAAACGCCAAAAATTAAAAGGTTTGTACACTAATGCGAGGAGCCTAGGTAAGAAGATGGAGGAACTGGAGTTACTCGTGCAGGAAGTGAAGCCGGATATTATAGGGATTACCGAAACCTGGTGGAATAGTACTCATGACTGGAGCACGGGTATTGAAGGCTATGTGCTGTTCAGAAAAGACAGGAAGAAAGGCAAAGGTGGTGGAGTAGCCTTGTACATCAATGATGAAATTAAATGTAGCGAAATAAGAAGCGATGGAATGGATAAGACAGAGTCTGTCTGGGCAAAAATCACGCTGGGTAAAAAAGCAACTAGAGCTTCCCCTGAGATAGTGCTTGGGGTGTGCTACAGACCGCCGGGATCGGATTGGGATATGGATAGAGACCTCTTTAATGTCTTTAATGAAGTAAACACAAAGGGGAAATGTGTGATTATGGGGGACTTCAACTTCCCAGATATAGACTGGAGGACGAGTACTTGCAAGAATAATAGGGGTCAGATTTTTCTGGATGTGATAGCGGATGGATTTCTTCATCAAGTAGTTGAAGCACCTACGAGAGGGGATGCCATTTTAGATTTGGTGTTGGTGAGCAGTGAGGACCTCGTAGAAGAAATGGTGGTAGGGGACAACCTTGGTTCGAGTGATCATGAGCTGATTCAGTTCAAACTAGATGGAAGGATAAACAAATGTAGATCTGCGATTAGGGTTTTTGACTTCTCGAGGGCTAATTGTAAAGAGTTAAGGAAATTAGTTAGGGAAGTGGATTGGACGGAGGAATTAGTGGATTTAAATGTGGAGGAGGCCTGGAATTACTTTAAGTCACAGCTGCGGAGACTGTCGGAAGCCTGTATCCCGAGAAAGGGGAAAAGAACCATGGGCAGGAGTTGTAGGCCAAACTGGATGAGCAAGCAACTCAGAGAGGGGATTAGACAAAAGCAGAAAGCTTACAGGGAGTGGAAGGAAGGCAGGATCAGAAAAGAAAGCTACCTTGCTGAGGTCAGAACATGTAGGGATAAAGTGAGGAAGGCTAAAAGCCACATTGAACTGGAACTTGCAAAGGGAATCAAAACCAATAGTAAAATGTTCTACAGCCACATAAATAAGAAGAAAACAGAGAAAGAAGAAGTGGGGCCGCTATACACTGAGGATGGAATGGAGGTTAAGGATAACCTAGGCACGGCCCAACATCTAAACAAGTACTTTGCCTCAGTTTTTAATAAGACTAATGAGGAACCTTGCGATGATGGAGGGATGATAAACGGGAATGTGGATATGGAAGTGGATATTACCGCAACTGAGGTAGAGGCCGTACTTGAACAGTTCGATGGGACGAAGTCGGAGGGCCCGGACAATCTCCACCCGAGGATATTAAAGGAACTGGCGCGTGAAATTGCGAGCCCGTTAGCGAGAATTTTTAAGCAATCGATAAACTCGGGGGTTGTGCCGTATGACTGGAGGATTGCTAATGTAGTTCCTATATTTAAGAAAGGGAATAAGAGTGATCCGGGTAATTATAGGCCTGTTAGCTTGACGTCTGTAGTATGTAAGGTCTTGGAAAAAATTTTAAGGGAGAAAGTAGTTAAGGACATAGAGGTCAATGGTAATTGTGACGAATTGCAACACGGATTTACTAAAGGTAGATCGTGCCAAACCAATCTGATCTCCTTCTTTGAGAAGGTGACGGATTACTTAGATAAAGGAAATGCGGTAGATATAATTTACCTAGATTTCAGTAAGGCGTTCGACACGGTTCTGCACAGGGAGCTGTTAGTTAAATTGGAAAAGCTGGGAGTGAATATGAAAGTTGTAAGGTGGATAAGGAACTGGTTAAAGGGGAGACTCCAGAGGGTCTTATTGAAAGGTGAACTGTCGGACTGGAAGGAGGTCACCAGTGGAGTCCCTCAAGGATCGGTTTTGGGACCGATCTTATTTAACCTTTTTATTACTGACTTTGGCACAAAGAGCGGGAATGTGCTAATAAAGTTATGGATGACACGAAGCTGGGGGGTATTGCTAACACAGAGAAGGACAGGGATACTATTCAGGAAGATCTGAACCACCTTGTAAACTGGAGTAATAGAAATAGGATGAAATACAATAGTGAAAAGTGCAAGGTCATGCATTTAGGAATTAATAATAAGAATTTTGGATATACGTTGGGAGCGCATCAGTTGGAAGCGACGGAGGAAGAGAAGGACCTTGGGGTACTGGTTGATAGCAGGATGACTATGAGTCGCCAATGTGATACAGCTGTTAAAAAAGCAAATGCGATTTTGGGATGCATCAGGCGGGGTATTTCCTGCAAGGATAAGGATGTGTTAGTACCGTTGTATAAGGCGTTGGTGAGACCCCATCTGGAATACTGTGTGCAGTTCTGGTGTCCCATGTTCAAGAAGGATGAATTCAAACTGGAACAGGTTCAGAGACGGGCTACAAGGATGATCCGAGGAATGGAAAAACTGCCTTATGAAAGGAGACTCAAAGAGCTTGGCTTGTTTAGCCTGGCCAAAAGACGGCTGAGGGGGGATATGCTTGCTCTATATAAATATATCAAGGGGGTTAACGTTAGGGAGGGAGAGGAATTATTTAAGTTTAGTACTAATGTAGCCACGAGGACGAATGGGTATAAACTGGATATTAGGAAGTTTAGACTTGAAATTAGACGAAGGTTTCTGACCATTAGGGGAGTGAAGTTCTGGAATAGCCTTCCGAGGGAAGTAGTAGGGGCAAAAGACCTTCCTGGCTTTAAGACAAAGCTTGATAAGTATATGGAGGGGATGTTATGATAGGATCGTTAATTTGGGCAATTAATCTTGAATTACCACCAGACAGGTCTGCTCAATGGTCTGTGGGGAGATGTTGCATGCAATGGGTACTGAGTTGCTGCAGAGAATTCCTTCTTGGGTGCTAGCTGGTGACTCTTGCCCACATGCTCAGGGTTTAGCTGATCGCCATATTTGGGGTCGGGAAGGAATTTTCCTCCAGGGCGGATTGACAGGTGCCCTGGAGGTTTTTCGCCTTCCCCTGCAGCGTGGGGTACGGGTCGCTTGCTGATGGTTTCTCTGCAGCTTGAGGTCTTCAAACCATTTTTGAGGATTTCAATAACTCGGTCCTGGGATAGGGGTTGTTATAACATTGGATGGGTGGGGTTCTGTGGCCTGCCTTGTGCAGGAGGTCAGACTAGATGATCAGATTGGTCCCTTCTGACCTATGAGTCTATGAGTCTATGAGACTTCACAAAGACAAGTGTGAATTCTTCAAGCTCTCTGTTGAATATTTTGGACACATCATTGATTCTGCAGGTCTTCATAAGGCCCCTGCAAAAGTTAAAGCTATGGCAGAGGCTCCCCCACATTGAAATGTAAACCAGCTGCACTTGTTTCTAGGACTACTGAACTATTATGGAAAGTTCATCTCACAGTTAGCCACACTGCTAAAACCACTTCATGAGCTCCTGGGGCAGAACAAGGCCTGGAAGTGGACTGAAGCCTGTGATGTTGCATTTAACAAAGCTAAGGATGCACTGCTAAATTCTGAAGTTCTAACACACTTTGATCCATCCTTACCCCTATAATTGCCTGTGATGCCTCCCCTTATGGAAAAGGAGCAGTCGTGTGACACATTATGCCTTCTGGAGAAGAGAGACCTATTGCTTTTGCTTCATGCACTCTAAGCAAAGCAAAAACTAACTACTCCCAAATCGAACGTGAGGCATTAGGAATTGTTTCTGGAATTCGGAAGTTTCATCAGTACCTGTTTGGGCGAAAGTTTACTCTTCTCGCAGACCATCGACCTCTGACGTCAATTTTTGGACCCTACACAGGCATTCCCCCATTAGCTGCTAGTTGTATGCAACGTTGGCCATTGTTACTTTCAGCATACACTTATAAAATTAAATATCGGAAATCCACTCTGCACGGCGATGCAGATGGCCTCTCAAGGTTGCCTTTGCCGATCAAACATCAAGATAGTGCCCAAAAGGAAATCTTCTACTTTGATCAGGTAGAGAATACACCCATCACTGCTACTCAGATAAAGAAGGCAACTCGCGTTGGCCCAGTATTGTCTCAAGTTGTGGACCTGGTGATGCATGGAAAATCTCGACAAACCTTTCCGGTCTCATCCGACCTTGTTGCCTACATGTCCAGGAGTTATCAGTCCAATCCGGTTGTTTGTTGTGGGGGAGACGTGTCATTATTCCACCACCACTGAGATCACAGATGTTAGAACAGCTACATTCCAGTCACTGTGGAATAGTGCACATGAAGTAAATTGCACAAAGCTATTTTTGGTGGCCTGGATTGGACAGTGCTATTGAAGAGAAAGCAAAAGCTTGTATGTCATGTCAGGGTATGAGGAATGCACCCCAGTGGGCACCCCTACACCCATGAGACTGGCCAGAAAACCCGTGGCAACGTATTCACTTTGACTTTGCTGGCCCCCTTGAAGGAAGCATGTTCTTGGTGGCAGTAGATGGCCATTCTAAATGGCCAGAAGCCTCTATAATGCAGTCCACTACTGCAGAGAGTACTGTCCAAAAACTACGGGGACTCTTTAGTCCTTTTGGTCTCCCAGAACAACTTGTGAGCGACAATGGACTGCAGTTCGTCTCTCAGGAGTTTCAAAATTTTATGAAGGCAAATGGGATACACCACTTCACGTCAGCACCATATCATCCATCTACCAATGGATTAGCTGAAAGATTTGTGCAGACAATGAAACACGCTTTGAAATCAGCAAGGGGACAACACTCCATTCAGAAGAGTCTGGATACTTTCTTACTTTTCTACAGAAACACACCTCATGCTACCACCCAGGCATCCCCAGCCTTTCTAATGATGGGACGACAGCTGCGCACTTGCTTTGATCTGCTGAAACCTTCTGAACCCTGACAAATTGTGCAACATCAGCAGCAACATCAAGTCATCAGACGTGCACCCAGAGCAAAAGACCGAACCTTTAGCCCGGGACAGCCAGTTTTGGCTCGGAATTATACTTCTGGAGCTAAATGGGTCCCTGCCACGATCATCACTCAAACCGGAACTGTTTCCTACACAGTTCGGACTGCAGAGAATCTTACCTGGCGGCGACATGTAGATCAGCTGTTGCCAGATCATGCCAGTCCTCAGACACATCTGCAGTTGAGTGGTGTGTCTTCACCTCTTCTGGTCAGACACTGACTCACGAATCACCTGTTCCTGACTGTTCTCCTCCCTTACTGCCAGCGGTTGAGATACCCCTTTGCCCAGCATGAGTTATTACCACCTCCTCACCTGTTCGTGCTGCAGACCCTAAGCCCATGGTACTTTTGGGTGCAACAACACCAGAAGTTTGCCGTAATCCACCTAGAGACAGAAGGCCTCCTCATCGGCTGGATCTTTAGCTAGAGTGAACTCACAGTTATGGGACAAAATAATCCCCGGGGTTTAGCCTGGAATGGAAGCAGTCTACCCTCCTTCTCTAGTCTAGTATCAGAGGGGTAGCCGTGTTAGTCTGGATCTGTAAAAGCAGCAAAGAATCCTGTGGCACCTTATAGACTAACAGACGTTTTGGAGCACAAGCTTTCGTGGGTGAATACCCACTTCGTCAGATGCATGTAGTGGAAAGTTCCAGGGACAAGTATATATATGCAGGCAAGCTAGAGATAATGAGGCAGTTCAATCAGGGAGGATGAGGCCCTGTTACAGCAGTTGAGGTGTGAAAACCAAGGGAGGAGAAACTGGTTTTGTAATTGGCAAGCCATTCACAGTCTTTGTTTAATCCTGAGCTGATGGTGTCAAATTTGCAGATGAACTGAAGCTCAGCAGTTTCTCTGCTGTACCCAGCAGCCTCCTACTGCAAGATAAACCCAAGAAAGAAACCAGCAGGACTCCACTGGCCATCACATACAGTCCCCAGCTAAAACCTCTCTGATGCATCATCAGGGATCTACAACCCCTCCTGGACAATGATCGTACACTTTCACAGGCCTTGGGTGGCAGGCCAGTCCTTGCTCACAGGCAACCTGCCAACCTCAAACATATTATCACCAGTAACCGCACACTGCTCCATAGTAACTCTAGCTCAGGAACCAATCCATGCAACAAACCTCAATGCCAACTCTGCCCACATATCTACACCAGTGACAACATCACAGGACCTAACCAGATCAGCCACACCATCACCGGTTCATTCACCTGCCATCATATGCCAGCAATGCCCCTCTGCTATGTACATAGGCCAAACTGGACAGTCGCTACGGAAAAGGGTGAACGGACACAAATCAGATATTAGGAGTGGCAATATACAAAAACCTGTAGGAGAGCACTTTAAACTCCCTGGCCACACTATAGCAGACCTTAAGGTGGCCATCCTGAAGCAAAAAAACTTCAGGACCAGACTTCAAAGAGAAACTGCTGAGCTTCAGTTCATCTGCAAATTTGACACCATCAGCTCAGGATTAAACAAAGACTGTGAATGGCTTGCCAATTACAAAACCAGTTTCTCCTCCCTTGGTTTTCACACCTCAACTGCTGGAACAGGGCCTCATCCTCCCTGATTGAACTGCCTCATTATCTCTAGCTTGCCTGCATATATATACCTGCCCCTGGAACTTTCCACTACATGCATCTGACGAAGTGGGTATTCACCCACGAAAGCTTATGCTCCAAAACGTCTGTTAGTCTATAAGGTGCCACAGGATTCTTTGCTGCCTCTAGTCTAGAGTGTGTTTTATTTAGGGGAGGTGTTCTTATCAGCGGGGGAGGAAAATGTTGTGTATTTTGCTGTAATGGCTTTTATTCCTATGGCAACTGAGTTAGATTATTAGGGATAGCCCAGCCAGCTTCAGCCTGTTAGGCGAGCTCTGTGTCTGTAAATAAATGGTAGTTTTGTTAACTGTCTGCTGTCTGGCCTCAAGTGATTTCTTCCTAAACAGGCTGCTCCCAAGGATATAACACCAACCCAGCGTGGCTTCTCCTCCTCTTCCCCAGCTTGGTGCTTCTCCCTCTCCCTCCCCCAACTGCAGCTCCTGCAGGGGCCCATGGCTTCTCCTCCCCCGTCCCCTCCCCAGCGTGGCTCCAGTCCAGTCCGGTGCTTCTCCTCTCCCACTCCAGCTCCGCTTCTCTCCCCTCCCGCAACCCTTCTGCCACTATCTGGAGCTTCCTCTTCCCCTAACCTTCCACTACCCCCAGCCCCAGCCTAGCTGGGCTCTCTGGGGCATTCGATGTTGCTGTGGCTGAAGCCGAGCCTGGCGAGCAGGGAGCAGCGATTCATGAGGATGCCATGGCAGAGCCATCAGCCCGAGGTGTGCGGGGCAGCCCAGGGAAGCGGGGCGGGCTGTGCTGCTGCTAGCCCCGCACTCCCGCCCACCCTGACCCCTGAGGCTGTTGGGGGGGGGGACTCACTCAGCCCCTGCAGGAGCAGGGAGGGGGGAGCAGCTGACCTAACATCCCACTGCCCCCAGAGCCCCACCCCCAGGAGCTGCCCCACCCCTTGCCTGTGCCAGAGCCCCGCCCCAGGAGCTGCCCCGCCCCCAAGATCTGCCCCACCCCCTGCCTCTGCTAGGGCTCCTCCCCAAGGAGCTGCCCTGCCCCAGCCAGTTCCAGAGCCCCGCCCCCAGGCTCTGGGCTTTGTTCTCCTGCCTCCTTCTTCCCAGTACCCCCCACTCCCAGCTGCTTCCTCCCTGTGTCTGCAAACACTGCCCCGGGCGGGTCGCTGGGGATGACTCTGCTGGCTGAAGTAGCCTCCATCTCTGCTCACCTCGTGGGGAGAGGAGGGACGAAGAGAGGAGATGGTCTCAGGGTGTGAAAGCAAAATTAGGGGGCAGGGAAAGGAGGACTGCTTGGAAAGGTGGGTTTTTTGAGGGGGGGGGTGAGCCAGAGGGAGTCAGAAGAAGTTGGGCAGCAGAGGATCACGGAAATTGAGGGGACCCCCTGGGAGTCCCAGTGTTGGCCAGGGATTGTACAGCACCTAGTGCAATGTGGGGTTCTGATCTCAGTCATGGTCTGTGCAGCACCTGCGAGCCCTGATGTCTATTTCCTGATCACAGGCACTGGGAATGGAGAGAGGGAAAACCTCAGCACCTGAACGGTTAATGCAGCCCTGTGTGCAATCCCTGCTGAGTGGTGCTGCTGCTCTCATGAGGGGTTGGCTTAGTAGACCAGCAATACAATCCCAGCCCCATGTGGTCTAGTGATCTGGATTCCTGGTTTTCACCCAGGTGGCCTGGGGTTCAATTCCCAGTGTGGGAATAGTGCAGAGCTTTTGCTCAGAGGGGAGGAAGGGCAAGGGGGAGGGATCCTAGAAGCAGGGCATTTGGACAGTGTGGGGAGGGGATCCTAGAAGTGAGGGTGGGGGGCAGAGGTCTGAGGGGAGATCAGGGATGGATCCCAACATTGCGGAAAGTGGGCAGCATGGAGAGCCCAGGCCTGGCATGGGGACGGGGAAGAGTGACTCTGTTCTTCTAAACTCAGCACTGGCAGACTAGGCAGGCTTGGAAGAATTACTTATTTGTTAGTAAATGTCAATTTCTGTGTAAACACACAACCCGATGGCAAAATATTTCCATTGATAATAATCAAAATTGACAGACGGGCAAAGTAAGAAACATGCTGCTTGAGAATTTATTCTGTTCTAATCCTATAGGGGTCCCTTCTGCCTTAGATGCCACCATGTGGGTGTTTCATTTCCCTCCCCATTTTCACACAGAGACACAATTTCCTTTGCATGGATCCATGAACAGTAAAATCTTCCAGTGTTACTTGTCTGAGCCAGAGCATTCAATTCCACTGAAACCTTCTCTCCTGCAATGGCAATGGTCAAACAGAGGTGATGTGGCCACCTTCACCCCTGGCAGTGAGATATTCCCTCTCCTCTTTCTTCAGGCTGCTGCTATTATCCCATGAATCATCAAGGATGGAATAAAAAGCTGAGTTTACTCCAGGAAGAGGAAAGAAAGGAGCCACCAACTCCTTGAAAAATCTCAGTGCCCAGAGAATACCTGCCGCTGTTATTGGAATCCCTGATGTGTTGGTAGCTTGTTTATTTACACTGAGGATTGAGTCCTACTTTGTGCACCATGTTTGAGAATGAAAATCCTAAACCACCCTTTGAAATAACAACTGCAGCAGGACATGTTTAAGTCCCTCTCCCAAAGCAGACAGACCGATGGAGAAATGCCATGAGTCCAGGGTAATACTTCACTGCGGTTTTACCATTTCCACTCGCTAAACTCCCTCTCAACCTTCTGGGCTCCTAGAGCAGGGTACAGAGCCTGAGCCGAGATACGTATAATGAAATTTCACAGACCAAGCCGCATGACCCTGATTAATCTGACATGGGCCAGCCATGGTGCTTCATTGCACTGTAGATGTATCCTAATGTTATGTCTACACTGTGATTAAAACACGCAGGGCACCTGTCTCAAAGCCCGGCCAGCTGACTCGGGGTTATGGGGCTTGGGCTGCAAGACTATAACATTACAGTGCAGACAGATGGGCTTGCGCCCAACCTCAGAGACCCCAGGAGGGTGAGGGTTTCTGAACCCAGGCTTCAGCGTGAACACAAATATCTGCACCACAGTTTTTAGCCCCTCAGCGTTAGCTCCATGAGCCCAAGTCAGATGACCCAGGCCAGCCATGCTGCCATCTTTATCCTAGCAGAGATGGACTCTACGGGTACATCTCCATTGCAATGTCATCCCAGATGTGGCACGCTGTGCTCAGAGTAGCACCTCGAAGCCCCATATTCACCACTCTCATATAATGATGATACGGTTTCTACAAAGTCTGCCTGGTGAGGTATCATTTCAAAAGTCTTGATCTGTTGAACATTAATATTGTGTTGGTCTGTGTGTGTAGCATTGGCTGGGAAGTTATGAAGTTTGCTCTGTGTGTGTTACTGAGATATGTTATGAGGTTGGGAAATGCCCACCACCAGCCTTTCAGGTGTGGCAATGGAGGAACCAGACTCGCTGCTGTCCCATGAAAGGGATCCACACTCCCAAAGACTATCCCAGGAACCGTGTACAATGCAGACTTCTCCGAGATAACACAGCAACAATGGGCACTGCTTGACTCACATCCTAGCAAAGGAGCTTTCTAGAAAGTTGGAAGGAACTATGAAAGAAGGGTAGAGACATCATGACTTGGCCTCTCTCTCCACAACTCAACAGCTGGAAACACACCTGGATGACAAAACTGATTCAGAAATCAGAAGAGAATAATAATAATGCCTTCAAACCAAAGTCCCCAAACAGACTAGTATTGGTTTTTCAGCAGAAAATTTTCAGTTTGGGGGATTTTCTTTTCCCAGTCAGACTTTGCCAAGGGAAGCAGAGAGAAAATGTTTGACTTGCCTCCTTCAGAACAGCTTGGCCTAGGCACTAGCTCTGGTTCACTGTTGAGGCCTTGCTCAGGATGGGAGTATTTTAAGAATTTGGGCAGGTCCCAGGGTGTTTGAGGGAGATTATGAGGATGTTACCTTTTGAGAGAAAAGCTAAGAAATACAGGACTAGAGAAAAACATTTTAGAAATGTGGGATTTAGACATTTTATTTAAAGCAATGAGGGGGTCTGAATTTCTCAGAAGGTTTTTGTTTGTAGGAAGCAACATTGCTAGAGCTGTTATTGTACCAAAGGGGGCGATGGCTGTCTATAAAGGAGGGGTGAAGACCAAATGCCTCCAACGAGGATGGGATTCAAACCTATGCGTGTAGAGCACAATGGATAAGCAGTCCATCACCTTAACCACTCGGTCACCTCACCTGAGCTGTCAGGAAAAGGACAGGAAGAGAAATTTAAGGCCGGCAGAGATAGGGATATGATGGAGTTTTTAAATACTAAGCATAAGCAGGGGCTGAATGAGCTCCCCACTCACATCTAGTGAGGAACTGGGGGAAAGACTTCAGGAACAGACCGTGTTTGCATAGACACACCTACTCTGCCTAGGTATGCAGCATGGTGGGGCCGCTTTCCCAAAATGACCAGTTTGGGATGGTGGTGGGTTACAAATCACTTTAGGATTGAGTGGAATGAAATGTTATTCTCCTTCCTGTATGAGTGAAGGGCAGCAGAACATACCTATTGCGTCCTGATGGAGGGGTAGGCACCTCAGGGCCTGAGCCAGCCCCTATGGAGGGCAGGGAGGGAGCATTACTCAGCAGCACTCTATCCCAGCTCTTCCCCAACCCCACCCTCAGCCTGAGACTCTGGCTCCCAGCCCGGCGTCGACCCCTTTACCACTGTCCACACCCCTCTCCCCAGCAAGCAACAGCCCCACCCTCAGCCCCAGTTCTCAACTGTGGCTTCTGAGGGGCCACAGCCATGGATAAGAGGGCACAGTGTAAAATGTTTGGGGACCACTGGTTTAGGGTGACATACTCAATCACTTCTCTGCCACCACGGGCAGCCCAGAGCCCTTTGAATCCCAGCAGCGGCTGAGATTTAAAGGGCTCAGAGATCCCTGCGGCTGAAGGCAGCCCAGAGCCCTTTTAATCCCGGCCACAGCTCCAGCGGATGGAGTGGGACTGGGATTTCAAGGGCTTAGGCTCCTCTCAGCAACAGCTCTGGGCCTTTTAAATCACTGCCCCAGCCCCACAAAGGTCCAGGTTCCCCCAGCCACCGAGCCCCAGGCCCTTTAGTTTGACTTTGAGGGCTCCCAGCCACCTCTTCAGCTGGGAGCCCCTGGTTGATTTAAAATCAAGTATCACCACCCCACCCCCAACCTTCCTTTTTGACCCACAGCTGTTTTGGTGGGGCGGTACTGGGGAAGGAGGGTTTGTTTCTGCAGGGCTGGGCGGGGTGTTTCCACCGGGCCGGGAAGTCCTGAGGTGGGGGTGGTTCTGCAGGGCCGGGGGGTTTCCGCCCTTAGCTTTTTTCTTTAGAGTAATGTGGCCCTCGCCGCTTTACGAGTTGTGCAGGCAGGCTGACGGCATTCGCTGGGCCTCTCGCTTGTGTGGATTCTCTGATGGGTAATAAGGTTTGAGCTGCGATTGAAGGTTTTCCCACACTCACGGCATTCGTAGGGCCTGTCTCTTGTGTGGATTCTCTGATGGGTAATAAGGTTTGAGCAGTGACTGAAGGTTTTCCCGCACTCACGGCATTCATAGGGCCTCCCCAATTGTGTGGATTCTCTGATGCCTAATAAGGACTGATCTGTTACTGAAGCATTTCCCACACTCACGGCATTCATAGGGCCGCTCCCCTGTGTGGATTCCCTGATGCCTAATAAGGGCTGATCTTTGAGTGAAGAGTTTTCCACACTCATGGCATTCATAGGGCCTCTCCCCTGTGTGGATTCTCTGATGTTGAGAAAGGCCTGATCTGTAAGTGAAGTTTTTCCCACGCTCAGCGCTGGTATTTTTTTGCTTTTCCCTGCAGATTTCCTGCTGTATTCTGGTTTCTTTAAGGCCCTTCTGAGTTCCCTGACAGGAAATAAATTTATCCATTTTCTCCCCTGGCTGGTTTCCCTGCTCTTTTTCTGGTCTGTGCTGAACCTCACAGGATCTTCCCTGCTCATGACTGCTGGACACATTCCTTTTCACTCTTTGCGATAATGCTCTGTGTTTATCCACTTGCTCAACATTTCCCTGCTGAGAATTCTGCTCCTTTTTCTCACATGTCATTGCATCACCTGCTGTGATAGAGACAGAAACCTCAAACAGGGATGGAAAGGGGAAGGCCAAACCAAAACAAGTGCTGGAGAGAGGTCAAATAAAAATCAGGAACTCAGCTCCTCCCAACAAGAGAGAGGAGGGGATCAATTCAGCCTTCACATCTCATCCAACTTCGCAGGGGGAAGGGAGAAAGCTACTGCCGGTGTCTGCTAGGATCTATAGGAAGCCTTGAGCTATATTTACCCTGCGGATGGGACCCCTGCTATGGACAATAATGAACTGAGAGACTCCCCAAGACCTTTGTAGGGCATCCCAGATGTTTCTTTCAGACACTTACAGATTCTGAGTTGATTTAATGTTTCCTCATCTGTGCAGGGAGATATCAGGATCTCTCTTTCCTCTAAACCCTGCAGCTCTGGGACCCATGGCTCTTCCCCTTGTTCCAGCTGGGAGATCACATCACGTTGGAAAACCAGAAACCCTGCTCAGATGAAAGAAAACAAAGGAGTTCAGTTGATTTCATAAAACTTAATCATCAAAAGCATTCTATTAATTTATCTTCAGTGCTTAGTGTGACCTGGTGTGCCTGGGGCAGTCCTCACTGAAAATGCCAAGGTCAGAGCAGGCTGAAAAAGGGAGAGCAGATGCTCCCCAAACTGGTGGTTAACACCGAAGTTAAACTCACTGACCAGTCACAAACTGTGCTTCTGATCCCACACACTGGTTAACGAGACTCTGAAAAAAGAAATCACACGGCATCCTTTATTGCATGACAGTTTTCTGATTCCTAATCAGCAACTAGGTCCCGTACAGTGAGAGGTTATTTTAAAAACTCTGCTCAGTGTGATACAGCATGGCCAGAGGGCAGCAGGAGAATGATCCTAATTGGATCCAGGAAGTGGGTGGGTGAAAGGTCAGCCACATTACCCAGTCACTATAGGTTTGGATCTCATCCAAAATACCATGCTGACAGTGAATCCTTTAGCAGTTAAACTAAATGTTTAGAAGAAAGAACAAATGAAAGAATGAAGTTAAATTCCATCCTTCCAGACTATTCTTTAACATCTAAACTAAAGGTTTAAACGAAAGAAAGACAGAAAGAAGTTAAATGGAAAAGCAGTCAGATACATTCCAAAATGGTTATATCAGGTTCTTAGCAGTATTGGTGAGTTACTGGCTTGAAAGTCTGTCTGGAACGCATCCACAGCTTGGATGGGTCATTCAGTCCTTTGTTCCAGGGTTCAATTTGTAGAGAAGTTGCTCCAGAGTTAGGAAGGGGGATTGAAGACAAGATGGAGATGATGCAGCTGCGCTTTATATTCCTTTTGCCATGTGGCTTGTACTTCCTGTGTCCCAAACACAAGCTTCACAGTACATGGCATGGAAAATATGATGCAGGTCAAAAGCAGCTGAACAATCAGTTTTCCATATTTGGCTTTTCCTGTTATTTTTATTTCACCTGGTGATATGGGAGTAAGACTCTCCATGTCTCAAGAAATGTCACTATCAACCTAGGCCATTTTCACATGCTAGGGTACAATCTAGATCAGTGAGGAGTTGCGTCATCTGTAATCCTGGGTGAGATTCAGAGATCTGCTGCTGGAGCTCCCCTGTCTGGATACTCCCAGCCAGCGTTCAAGGACGCACTGAGTGTCTGAATGATAAGTAACCCTGGACCGGCAGCTCTCATTCCTGTCGTCTGCTTGTTACACCCCAAGCACATTCCGGTTTGGGTAGAGAAGGCTCAGGGTTTGAGAGAAGGCTGGGGGTAGGAAGCTTCTGTTCATTATGCTGGACGTAACCCCCAGTTTTACTTGAGTAAAGAGGAGATATTTGACATTGTGTGATACTGCTCCTGTGCTCTGTTCCCAAAGTCTTCTGCAGCAGAGGAGGGTCTCTGGTAGTATGTGTGTCACTGGCCTATTGGGGTGATGCTGAAACAGGACAGGGTACAGATGGCATTGTGGGGGTGGCATGAACCTTCACTCGTCATTTCCTCTTCCAAGAACAGAAGGGACAGGAATCCTTACCCAGCAAGACCACTGTCTCATAGTTCTCCTGCATGACATCCCTATAGAGGGCTCTCTGAGTGGGGTCCAGCAGAGTCCCCTTTTCCCTGGAGAAATACACAGCCACCTCCTCGAAGGTCATCGGCCCCTGAAAGAGCAAGACTCCAACACTCAGTACCTGCTGACCCACTCACAACCCCACTATTCACGGAACAGCAGCACCAGGGAAATGGAAGCTCCGGAAGGCACAAGTTAACAGAGTCCCACCCCACCTTGCTTACAGCAGCCAGGAGGCATCAGAGGGTAGAGAGAGAGAACCTTTGTGTCTCCCAGCTGACAGATAGAAGCAGGATCTTCACATTTATCACATAGCTATTAGCCAGAGCTAAATATAGGAGATGGGGCTGTCTCTGGACCCTGTTAGTGGCTCCCTGGTAGGAATCCCAGCACTCTCCAAATAAAATATATGGAAGAAAGGGGAAACCAATAGTAAAGAAGAGAAGTTAGAAGGTCAGAATTGTAGTGCCCATTAACAAAGGTTTAGAGAAAATAGAGCCTATCAAACTAACGGGATATCCTTATTGGATGAGATCAAAAGTTTGGCTGCAGCTAATAGTATTAATGTAATATAACTAAACTTCTGTGAGGGACATGACTTGATCACCACAATATTTTTACTAAAAAAACTAGAATGATACAAAATAAACACGGCATACATTAAATAGATTAAAAACTCTGATAGTAAATGGGGAACCATGGTCGAGTGGATTTCTTTCTAGCAGGTTCCTGCAGGGATTGGTTCTTGGCCCTGTGCTATTTAACATTCTTATTCATGACTTAGAAGAGAGTACAAAATCATCACTGATAAAGTTTACAGTTGCCACAAAGATTGGGGTTGGTGGTAATTAATGAAATGCCAGGAGAGTCAGGCTCCATCACTGGGATTCTGGGAAGTTGTCCCAGCCCTGGCTGGAGGTTTATTTCCTGTTCCACAAAGAGGGGAAGTTCCATTTCCAACTCCTGTGCCTTGAAATTAGGACCTATCTGAAACTACACCCCCATATTCATCATAATGGTATGATTATAATATGATTAGGACATAATTATGATCTATTTTGTACAAGATGCATCATGCGTGGTGTCACTGGAAAAGTTCTGATTTGCTGAATATGATTATCCTATTTGTGTGCACATATGATGTTCGTATCTGAAGTTATGGATATTGACTCTGTATCTGTATTTCAAATGTGCTTACTCTGGGTAACACCCACAACGAGCCTTTCAGGTACAGCAATGAAGAAGCCAGACAGCGCTGATGGCTCAACAAAGACAATGGACTGTGGAAGAGCTTAGCCTTCCTGTGAATGTTTCAGCCAGCCTAGGAGTCATGGCTAGTATGACTCAGCAGGGCCTGTGTCCAGACCACATGACACTAAACTCCATTTTAGTACCTGTATTTTTCCACAAACTGGACTAGGAACTGAGTTTGGAACAAAAGGTTCCCACCATATGGAAAAGCTGCATAAGGTGGGATGTGACATCATCTCTTGGCCTCATTCCCCACACAAGAGAACTCCTGGAAACAACTGAGAAACAAAAACTGATGTGGGGAAAGTGCACCTCCCAGGATCAAGAGATTTCTAGCTTGTGTATGGAAACTTGGGGGACTGCTTGTACCATCAGTCAGGGTGAGAAATTGCTAATTCAAATTCTAGCCATCTAGCATGTTAGGCTTAATCTGAGTTTTGGTTATTTGCTAAATAATCTGCTTTGATCTGTTTGTTAACACTAATAATCACTTAATCTATCTTTCCTGCAGTTAATAAACTTGTTTGATGCTTTATCTTAACCAGCGTATTTTGAGTGAAGTGTCTGGGGAAAATCTCAGCTTGTTGTGCGCATCTGTCCCATATCGAGGGGAAGATGAACTATATTAATGAGCTTGCATTATAGGGATCCCCGTGCACTATAAGATGGTATCATTCTGGATTTATACTACAGCAAGTGTGCAAGGTTGGGGAGTGGGAAATTGGCTCTTGTCTTCTAACTGTCTTTGAGTGGCTTAGGTAAAGCACTCAGGTTGCTTAGTTGGCAACATGGCGCCACCTGCTGTTGCGTTGGGTGATAACAGGCCCTGGAGAGGCTGGCGAAATCTCCAGCAAAGCAGTGTGAGAAGGGCCAGCCCAGCGTGAGGGTTAGAGGACACAGCAGTTCCCAGAAGCTCCACAAACTGCTGCCCGGGGGTGACAACCCATCATGCCCTACACTACACAAGTCTCAGCAGGTTTGTCACATGCTGTCCCCTCCCTTTCTCCACCCGAGATATTTCCTGCTTCCCACCACCTCTAGCAATTTCCACCCTCCTATGCATTTACTGCTCCTCAATCTCCAAGCAGAGCCCACCACCACCTCCCTGATAATCTCTTACCTGAGCCAGCTTCCATTGCAGCCATTTCCTTGCCCCTGGGAGGACGAGATGATCTGCAGTGAAACGTGGATGTTATTCTCTGGCCTCCCGGGGTGAAAGGGGCAAAGTGTGAGAATTCAGACTAGGTTTTTGTCCATTCCACAAGCCGATTTTCCCCAGCTTTTCCCCTGCTAATGCATATTCTAGGTTCTGGCACACTGTGAAGCACAAAGTAACCTTATTCCAGTACAGGCCTAGCCCCCTCACACCAGGGTGTAACCCTCTGACACATGGGGAAACCCTCCCAGTAACAGTCTCTCTCTTACACGTATCAAGTTTGCGGACAACACCAAGCTGGGAGGGGTTGTAAGTGCTTTGGAGGATTGGATTAAAATTCAAAATGATCTGGACAAACTGGAGAAATAATCTGAAGTAAATAGGATGAAATTCAGTAGAGACAAGTGCAAAGTACTCCACATTGGAAGGAACAATCGGAGGCCAGAGAAGAGCAGAAACAAAGGAGTCACTTTGGGGGATTCTCCATGTCATTGTCCCCAAGGCAGCTGTCTCAGGTTTACAAAGGTGTTTCATGTTCCAGCCTTTATACAGTCTCTCCTGGGAGTGCCCCTTTCATGAACTGGGCCTAGTTTTAGTTTTTGGTAGTTAACAATCTTGGTTTATTGTTCATCTAACCAGTATGTGTGGATTAAAGTGTGTTGGAAACTCTGTTTGGGATAACAAGCTGGCGCATGTCATTTTCCACTGATGAAATGACAGACTTCATATGAGCTTGTGTCATTCAGTAGCGTGCTGGACAGTGCAAGATGCACATTTCTGGGGGAAAGTTGGGCACTTGAGAATTTGCTGGTTTTCTCCTGAGGTGTAATTCATGAGTGGCTGTCTAGCAGCACTCAATACTGCGTAGCTGGGAGTGAGTTACATGCTGGAGACTGTGTTTTAAGTGGCCAAGAGGGGCTGTTCTCGCGGGAAAACAGTGGAAAAGGCACCCCAGGCTGGAGAACTGAGGGGACACAGCTATTTAACAGTCCAGATTGTACTCTGGGTAACGTCAGAGACACTCATTATGACAGAGCCTCTTACAACACAGAGAAAGTAAATCCATGTCCCAGAAATCGAAGACTCAGACAGACGGCAAGTGTGCTTGGCACTGCTTCTTGCTGACAGAGAGGTTCAGAGACAGTGCGAGAATCCTGGGGAAGCTGGGAACAGGAAGCATGGGCTGGCGGGGTTCATTGGAGAAAGGGAACAGGAAGGTCAGGGATATTACTGAATCCAGGATCTCAGCAGTGCTAGATGACAGGATAGCACATAGTGCAGCCCATTGGAAAGCACAATCCCAACTATACATACAAAATGATGGGGTCTAAATTAGTTGTTTCCATTCAAGAGATGGATCTTGGAGTCACTGTGGATAGTTCTCTGAAAACATCCACTCAATGTGCAGCAGCAGTGAAAAAAAGTGAACAATGTAGGAAATAATTAAGAAAGGGATAGATATGACAGAATATCTCATAGATCATATTTGTAAAAACAGCAAATAAATCCATGATACACCCACATCTTGAATACTGCATGCAGATGTTGTCACCCCATCTCAAAAATAGATATATTGGAATTGGAAAAGGTTCAGAAAAGGGCAACAGAAATGATTAGGGGTATGGGACAGTTATGCCAGACCTAACCCCCAGTTTCACTTGAGCAAAGAGGAGCTATTTGACACTGTGCAATACGGCTCCTGTGCTCTGTTCCCAAAGTCTTCTGCAGCAGAGGAGGGTCTCTGGTAGTATGTGTGTCACTGGCCTATTGGGGTGATGCTGAAACAGGACAGGGTACAGATGGCATTGTGGGGGTGGCATGAACCTTCACTCTTCATTTCCCCTTCCAAGAACAGAAGGGACAGGAACCCTTACCCAGCAAGACCACCGTCTCATAGTTCTCCTGCATGACATAGCAGTAGAGGGCTCTCTGAGCGGGGTCCAGCAGAGCCCACTCTTCCCTGGTGAAATACACAGCCACCTCTTCCAAGGTCACCGGCCTCTGAAAGAGCAAGAGTCCAACACTAAGGACTTGCTGCCCCACTCACAGCCCCACTATTTGTGGCAGAGAGGCGTGAATCAAATGGAAGCTCTGGATGGATCATAGTCAGGAGAGTCCCACCTCGACCTCGCTCAGAGTATCCAGCAAATACCAGGGTGAGGGGATGAAGAGAGAGCCCCTTGTCTCCCCCAGCAGGTCCATCACCCCCTTACTAGCCACTGACTGATACAGGAGATGGAGCCCCTAGCAGGGTCCAGGGAGAGCTCGCTGGTAGGACGCCCAACACCCTCCTCATTATGAGGAGCGGGATATGAAGGGAGAGGCAGCTCCAATAAGTCTGACTCATGGCTTACCACTCCATATCTCAGAGCAGCTGCTGGTTAGTGAGGTCAGGCTCCAGTACTAGGAGTCTGGTCAGTTTGACGTGCTCCATGTAGATGGGCTATTTTCTTTCTTCACAAATTAGGGCATTTCCACCTCCAAACCTCCTGGGTCTGTTCCTAGAATCTAGGCCACTTAGTAAATAACTCCCAGGAGGTTTGCCACACCCTGGCCTCCTCCTTTCCCCACTCTGTGAATTTCCTGCCCCGCTCCAACCTCCAAACCAGACTCTGCCAAACTTCCCACCTCTGGTGTATTTGCTCTCCCTTTCCTCCAGCAGGAACCCACCAGCAACCCCCCGATAATCTCCACCTGGACTGACTCCACTGCACCCATTTCCCTTTCCTGTCCCACGCCAGGTTGGGATGAGCTGGAGCAAAACATGGACGTCATTCTACAGCCTGTCTGGGGAAGAAGGGCAATTGTGGGCGTTTCAGAACCAGTTTTAGTTAATTTCACATCATAATTCCCATAGGCCCTTCCCCTGCAGACAGACACCCTAGATTCTGTCATGCTGGGAAATGCTCAGTCTGTTTATTACAATTTAGATCTGGCCCCTCCTGACAGGCTAAGTCCACAGACACATTTTTAACCTCCCTTCTCCCTCCCCTCACCCCTTCTCCGAACACAAGGCTAGAAAAGAGCAGAACCAAAGGAGTCACTGTGGGGGATTCCCTCAGACACTGACCCCACGGCAGCCACACCCCAGAAGGGGGAATATGGAGTCAGGAACTGGCTTTTGCTCTGTCTGATCCTTGTTTTGTTCACTGGAAAGTGGTTCTGTCCCAGGATGCAGCAATACTTGTGTCTGGGTGGACTAGAGAGCTGGAAATCTCTCCCCCACATTCATTTCTCCCACTGCCCCTTTCAGTCTCTCCTTCCCCTGTCCTCTCTCCCTGCCCCTCTGGCTGGGACAGTCCCATTCCCGGGGGCTTTGCTCTCCCATGGCTGGATTTCCTCCTGGCAACCGCTAATGGGAGGAGAAATGAGGTGGGGTTGTTTGTGCAGAGTCACTTTCTTGCCAGACCCTAGGACATTCCCTGTGGTCTTTCAGTTACCTGGAGACTCTGGCTCAGAATTTAGTAGTAAGAGGGCCCAGGGCTGCCCTAGGGGGCTAGGACCAGCTGCAGAAAGTCATCCCCTGGGCCGGGCAGAGAAGAAGCTTTAATTAAGGTCACTTCCCAGCACAGAGCCCCACTGGGGGAGCAGCAGCTGCCAAGCCTGGTCTCCCAGATCACAATGGAGGCTGCAGCATCTGACCCAGGAAGCTGAACCCCAATATCCTGAGCAGAGAGGGACAGAGCGTTTGAGCAGCTTCCCTCCTTTAGCTCTCTGGGGAGAGCAGCTAATGGGATCCCCTCCTCACAGGGAGAATTGCTGATCTCATTTGACCCACTGTCCATCTGGAATTACTCCTTGTCTTTCCATACAGTGACTCTGGATTAACAATGGTCTCAATGACACCGGATTTCAGAAAGAATGAGTCCAGAATGCTGTGGAAAAGACCATCGTGTGGCAGTGCTGACTCCCTTCCCACCTCCCTCACCCCCGCAGATCTAGGACAAGGACTGGGGGCAAAAATTTTTCAAAGGGAACCGAAAGTTCCTGCAGTTTTCAAAAGAGGAGAAAAGCAAAATCTGTGATTTCACACTGACAGTGTTTGCTAAGTGGACAGAAAGTTATCACAGTGACAGGGCACGTGACTGGGGAATGGACTTGGTGACCTGGTGACTAGGAGCCAGGACTCTGGCACAAGTTGACCAGAGAGAAGGATCATGGTTAGCAGCAGCCCCCAGACACCCCCTAGTACCCAAAGCCCAGACTCCCCAGCCAGGGGCCCCAGACACCCCCCAGCCAGGGGCCCATCAGATATTCCCTGGGACTCAGCCCCCAGAGTCCCTGGCCAGGGACCCCAGATACCCCTCAAAGCTCCACCGGCCAGAGAACCCCCACCACACCATGATTGCCAGGTTGGGAATCCCAAAGGGTTCCCCCCACCAAGAGCCTCCAGCAGCCAGGGACCCCCTCAAGGGACCCCCCCCCAACTGGGAACTCAGTCCCTCACTGCCTGCCTAGGAACTTCCCCACCCTCCAGAACGATCTACCCTGACATTTGTCTGGGACCCCCTCCTCTGCCCAGTGTGACCTCCTGATGCTTTACAGTGGGACCCCTCACTCTGCTTCCCTGGCATGCCCTCACCTAGTGCCATGGATCCTCTCCCCCATCTCTGTGCACTGGGCATGGCAACAAAACCAGGAACCAGCGGGGGAAGCTCAGACAGAGCCCCTGGCACAGAACCAGGCACCCTCTAACCCCCTGTCCCGCCCCACCAAGAGACACCCACCCCCACTTTTCTACAGCCACTAGGCCCCCAGCGATACCCACCTCCAGGACCCATAGCCTCAGGGATGGGCACATCACAACCACCCCCCCAAAACCCCAAACCTCCACAACCCACCAACCTGACTAGGGTACCCCCTGCTCAGCCACCCAGAGGCCTCCCCCTATCACAATGCCCCTTCAGCTGCAATCTCCCCACACAGACACCTTCCCTGCCCCTGCAAGTGTTGCCTCACAGAGTGTGAGAAGTGGCTAGAAAGTTAACACCACCTCCTGCTGGCCAGTCACACAGGCAGAGGGAGCCTGGGGGGTGCTTCTTTAACAGAAGAATGGAAGGCCTGGAGGGCAAGAAAGGTCCACGGGCTGTCACTAGCAAATAATGGCCACCATGGATCCACCCCAGAGGCGGCTGCATCTTAGCACATTGGGAAACAACCCATCATATTCAATTAGAAATAAAACAACTAGAGAGAAGTGGGGCAAATGTTTGGGGTATTTTATATCAATCTTTGAGACACGCAGAGAGAACCTGTCACAAACGACATTTGATAACATGAGAGAAAACCACCAAGATCGGAGGGGATTTGATGTTGCTATTAAATAACTAGTGGAAAAGCGGGACTGTTGGACTGGATTTTATATAACTGTCCAATACATAAACAGAATGTGATGGTCCCCCCCGGCCCCTGGCCAACCACTCACGGGAGCAGCTCAGAGCCCTTTGAGGAGCTGATTTAAGCGGGGGGGGAGATCTGGAAGTCTCCTGGGACAATGGAAGGGGGCAGCAGGGGGATTGGGAAATGGGGTCTGGGCAGTCTCCATGGGGGATGTGCTCCTCCCTTCCCTTCCCTGCCCTGGCAGAGAACGGGAACCTCATCCCATCCCACTCCAGTGGGAGCCATGTTCTGGGGAATGACCCAGGGCAACAATTTCCCACCCAAACAAGGACAAATCGCTGCAGATAAAATGGGTGGGAAAATCCTCCCCCCATTGGAGAGATTTTAAATTGACATTTGAGAAGTATGGAGAGAAAAGGGAAAATTAGAGGCTATTAGAGAGCTTATCATTGGGGCGGGGAGGAGAATCTCCCTGGATTTTATAGCCACGTGTGATAATGAGAGAGAAAAGGGGAAATCTTGAGAGAATGTGTGTGTGGGAGGAAGTGGCAAAAACAGGGACAGGATCCAGTTAACTCACCTCCCCCCGCACCCCGGGAATGTCCTGGCTGCACAGAGATAGATCTACCCACCCACCCCAGTGACCTCCCCCTCCCTGCAACTCCGGCTTCTCCCCGCCCTGACACCCCACACACACCAAAGGGGGGGGCTCTGCCAGCGCCTCCCCCTGAGCTCAACTCCTGCTCCTCCCCCCAGCCCGGATTGTGCCCTTTAGCCCCCCCCGACCCTACCTCCAGCTCCCTGATCCCCCCCGCCCATCAATTTCCTGCTCAGCGCCCCCCCCCGCGCTCCCTGTTACTCCCCCGCCCCGCTCCAGCCCCGCCCCCAGCGCCCGGCGGAACATTACGGCTGGTCCGGGCTGGGGGAAGGGCAGCGGCTGTTACTGGGCATGCGCAGTGCCCGGGAGTAGCACATTGCTATGGGGAGTGATTTAATACACCGCCCCCCCCGCCGGGCCCCAGGCTCCGCCTCCTCGCCAGGCCTCGGGCTCTGCCCCAGGCTCCTCACCCCCTGGGCCCGGCCCGGGGTCCGCCCCTCCCCCCCACACGACGGCCTGGCCCCGGCCCCCCCATCGCAGCGGGGCGGGCGGATCCTCCTGCAGCTCCACTGGGGCCGAGGCGGCTCCAAGGCTTCTCCCAGGCTCCCTGGGGCAGAGTCACTTTCCCGCCCCGCCAGCGCCTCTCATTCCGTGGGGGCTCCGGGTCACAATGTCCCACCGCACTTCCCCCGCATGCAGCTCCGGCTTCTCCCCTCCCACCAGCCACACCAAGGGGAACCCCCGGAACCCAGTCTCTGTCCCCACCTGGATCCCAGCGGGGCAAGGGGGCAGATCCTGGCAGCAGTTGAGAACAGCGGCTCCACTCAGGCTCGGGCAGCTCCAGCGCTGCTGGCAGCACGTGGGGAACCAGGGAGTAGCTGCTCAGCCCGGGCTCCACGTCACAATGTGACAGAGCCCCGCCCCCAGTAGCTGCCCCGCCCCCGGGCTGTGCCACAGCCCCGCCCCCAGTAGCTGCCCCGCCTCCGGGCTGTGCCATAGCCCCGCCCTCAGGAGCTGCCCCGCCCCTGGGCTGTGCCAGAGCCCCGCCCCCAGGAGCTGCCCGCCCCCGATTTGAGCCAGAGCCCCGCCCCCAGGAGCTGCCCGCACCTGGGATGTGTCAGAGCCCCGCCCAATGGAATTTCCCCATGTTGGGTCTCTGAGCTCTGTTCTCCTGCCGCCTTCTTCCCAGCACCCCCTGCTCCCAGCTGCTCCCTTCCTGTGTCTGCAAACACCCCCCTCCGCTGAGGCTGACTCCAGTGGCCGAAGTTGCCTCTGTCTCTGCTTCACCTGGAGGGGGAGAGACAAAGAGAGGAGATGGTCCCTGGGTGTGAAACCAGAATCAGGGGGCAGGAAAGAAGGACTGTTTGGAAAAGTGGGTTTTTGCAAGGGGAGTTGATCCAGATGGAGTCAGAAGAAGTTGGGCAGCAGAGGCTCAGGGAAATTGAGGGGAACCCCCTAAGTGTCTCAGTGTTGGCCAGAGATTGTACAGCACCTTTCATAATATGGGGTCTGATCTCAGTCATGGTCTGTGCAGCACCTGGGAGCCCTGATGTCTGTTTCCTGATCACAGGCACTGGGAATGGAGAGAGGGAAACCTCAGCACCTGAAGGTTAATGCAGCCCCGTGTGCAACCCCTGCTAGGGTGACTGGACAGCAAATGTGAAAAATTGGGACGGGGGTGGGGGTAATAGGCACCTATATAAGAAAAAGACCCAAAAATCGGGACATCTAGTCATGCTAGTCCCTGCTGTTCTCATAAGGGGTCGGCTTAGAGAGGATTTGGCTACACTTGCAGCTGTCCAGCGCTGGGAGTTAAAGCTGTCTTCCTACAGCTGTGTAGGGAAAGTGCTGCAGTGTGGACACACTGACAGCTACCAGCACACTGTCATGGCCACATTTGCAGCGCTGTTGGGAGTCGTGCATTATGGGCAGCTATCCCAGCGTTCAAGTGGCTGCAATGTGCTTTTCAAAAGAGGAGGGTGGGGTGGAGTGGAGTGTGACACGGAGCGTGGGGGAGACAGAACGAGTGGATTCTTGGAGCTGACACTGTGTCAGCTCCCTTCCTGGCAAGTTCAAGCCTCCTCCCCCCCCCTCTCTCATTCACTAAATGCAAATAGCCACCTTAGTTTTTTTCCTCACAGACCAGATAAGCCGCTGATCCAAAACACACACCCCACCCACCGTGCCCACCCGGCTGCTTCTCTCCTCAAGCAAACGCCAGCTGTGGGCGTTCCAAAGGGATCCCCCTGCCTCTGCTCATTCACTGCAAACAGTAACTGTGTTTGGTTTTCAGATAAGCAGCTCCGGGAACCTTGAGCTCACACCAAAACAAAGAGCGTTATCTCTACTTAAAAGCATTATGGGAAGGTTCCGGAGGTCAGTGACAGCGTAGTAAGATTAATCACTGTTTACACTGGCACCTGAGCGCTGCATCACCAGCTCTGTTCTCTTTATTCCTCTCGTCGAGGTGGTGCACATGCAGCACTGTAGCCAGGGAGATACAGCGCTGTATGTGCCTTGCCAGTGTGGACGGGGAGTAAGTTACAGCGCTGTAAAGCCACCACCTGCACTGTAACTCTCCAGTGTAGCCAAGGTCTGAGTTGTAGTAATAACAGCAGCCAAGAATCCGGTGGCACCTTATAGACTAACAGACGTATTGGAGCATGAGCGGTCGTGGGTGAATAGCCACTTCGTCAGATGCAACAATAGTCCCATATGGGCTAGTGGTCAGGATTCCTGGTTTTCACCCAGGTGGCCTGGGTTCAACTTCTGGTGTGGGAAGAGTGCAGAGCTTTTGCCCAGAGTGGAGGTAGGAAATGAAAGGAACAGGAAGGGATCCTGCCAGCAGGGGAGTTAGACAGTGTGGGGAGGGGACCCCAGAAGTGGGGGTGGGGCAGTGGTTTGGGGGGAGATGAGGGAAGGATCCCAACAGTGTGGAAAGTTGACAACCTGGAGAGCACAGGCCTGGCATGGGGACCTGGAAGAGTGAATGTGTCCCTCTAAACCCATCAACTGCAGACTAGGCAGGCTTGGAAGAATTGCATATTTGTTGGTAAATGTCAATTTCTGTGTAAACACACAACCCAATGGCAAAATATTTCCATCACTAATCATCAAAATTGACAGATGGGCAAAGTAAGAAACATGCTGCTTGAGAACTTATTATGTTGTAGAAGCAGCAGTGATCTGTATGCACTGTATAACCTGTATGCTCAAAAAGTCTGTTAAACTCCCCCGCTCCCCCAGCTTGTGTCCTTTCCCTCTTTGAATGCCTGTGAAGTGGCTTTCCCACTCTCCTTTGTACTTCCAGTGAATGCCCTTCACCCGGCCCATCTGGCCAGTGGTTCGCTGTGTTACATTCTATTCTACCTCAGGGAGACTGATCTTCGGACCGTCCATCGCTGCGCTGTGGGACACTTACCTTAAAGGATCCTGACATCTCCACTGCCAGGCCTGTCCTGGGAGCGTGAGTATGAGTGTGACACCCTCCCCCATCCCTTCTTTTGAGCTTAGCTGTCAAGCTAATAAATGTGCTGCTTTTTGCCAAACTCTGGGGGGAGGGGCATTATTAGTCCTCTCTAAGCTTACTAACTGACCCAATTTTGGGTAACACAAGCAACGTTGTTTGATTTGTTATTGTACCAAAGTGAGAGATGGTCGTCTATAAAGGAGGGTGAAGACTAAATGCCTCTGGCGAGAATGGGATTTGAACCCATGCAGGCAGAGAATAATGGGGGAAGCAGTCCATCACCTTAACCACTCGGTCACCTCCTCTGAGCTGTCAAAAAACAGACAGGAGGAGAAATCTAAGGCCGGCAGAGATTGGGACACTAAGGAGTTTTTAAATACTAAGCATAAGCAGGGTCTGAATGAGCTCCCCTCTCTCACCTAGTGAGGAGCTGGGGAAAGACTTCAGGAACAGATCGTGTTTGCACAGACACACCTACTCTGCCTAGCTATGCAGCATGATAGGGCCGCTTCCCCATAATGACCAGTTTGGGATGGTCTTGGGTTACAAATCACTTTAGGATTGAGTGGAATGAAATGTTATTCTCCTTCCTGTATGAGTGAAGGGCAGCAGAACATACCTAGTCCGTCCTGATGGAGGGGTAGGTGAGTGAGGAATAGCTTTTATTGGACTGCAAAGAAGTGATTGAGGACGTCACCCTAAACCAGTGGTCCCCAAACATTTCACATTGTGCCCTCTTAACCGTGGCTGTGGCCCCTCGGAAGCCACGGTCAAGAACCGGGGCTGGGAGGAGTGGGGCTGTTGCTTGCTGGGGAGAGGGGTGCGGACAGGGGTAAAGAGGTCGACGCCGGGCTGGGAGCCAGAGTCTCAGGCTGAGGGTGGGGTTGGGGAAAAGCTGTGGCAGAGTGGTGCTCCCTCCCTGCCCTCCATGTGGGCTGGCTCAGGTACTGAGGTGCCCCCATGAATGTTCCTCTGTGTCCCCCTAGGAGTCGCACCCCACATTATGGGGACCACTGAACCCTACTCGCTAAGCTGGGGCTAGTGATGCCAAACGCCCGGGAAAGAGAGAACAAGTGTGGGGGCCCCAGCACCAGAACCATGCCCCTACCTTCTGTTTGTGGCTCTACCCCCTTCCACCCATGGCCCCATCCACTGTCACCTCTGTTCCACCCCTTCCCCCACCAGCCCCACCCTATCACTCCTTTACCCCTGCCCCGCTGTGGCCCTGAGACCAGAGAAGCTCTGTGCCCCTGCTGCAGTCCTCGGGCTGTAGCAGGGAGTGGGAGCTCCTCCAGCCCTGGGGCTGACATAGGGGAGACTTTTCCAGGGGGACTTAACTTGGCCAGGGCCCCTGATCATGGGCCCCACTGTCCCCTTGGCAGTGCAATGTTTGGGGAGGCTGAGCCCCCTTGTCATAAACAGATATCTAAGGGTTAATGTTCTTTTACCTATAAAAGGGTAACACCAGTAACCTAAAACACCTGACCAGAGGACCAATCAGGAAACAAGACTTTTTCAAATCTGGGTGGAGGGAAGTTTGTGTGTGAGTTCTTTGTTCTTTGTGTTGTGTCTGTGGCGTCTCGTCAATGAGAGTGATTTTTCTATCTCCTGCCTTTCTAATCTTCTGTTTCCAAGTTGTAAGTACAAAGATAATAAGACAATAAGTTTATATTGTTTTTTTTTGTATTTACATGTGTGTAGTTGCTGGAATGTTTAAATTGTATTCTTTTTGGATAAGGCTGTTTATTCATTTTTTTCTTTTAAGCAAATAACCCTGTATTTGTCACCTTAATACAGAGAGACCATTTTTATGTCCTTTTCTTTCTTTTTATATAAAGCTTTCTTTTTAAGACCTGTTGGATTTTTTCTTTAGTGGGGACTCCAGGGAATTGAGTCTGCAGCTCACCAGGGAATTGGTGGGAGGAAGAAGTCAGGGGGAAAATCTCGTTGTGTTAGATTTACTAGCCTGACTTTGCATACCCTCTGGGTAAGGGGGAAGAGAGATTAGCTATCTTGGTACTTCCATTTCCAGGACTGGAAACAGGGAGGCGGGAGTTCCTCTGTTTAGATTCATGGAGCTTGCTTCTGTATATCTCTCCAGGAACCAAGGGAGGGAACACCTGGAGGGGAGGAGGGGGAAGGGAAATGGTTTATTCCACTTTGTTGTGAGACTCAAGGCATCTGAGTCTGAGGGTCCCCCGGGGAAGCTTTTGGGGAGACCACAGTGAGCCAGGCACTGTATAAATCCCTGGCTGGTGGCAGTTTTACCAGGTCCAAGCTGGTAACTAAGCTTGGAGGTTTTCATGCTAACACCCATATTTTGGACGCTAAGGTCCAAATCTGGGAAAAAATGTTATAACACCGCTCCCCACTGAGCCTCCATTACGAGCTGCCTAGGCTACCACTGCTCAGTGTGTGGCCAGTCTCTGTGTTTTCTGCTGCTCGTTCTCGGGAGCCTGGCCGGCCTTAGGGATGGGGCCCCCCGATAGCCGCTCAGGGCTCCAGGGGTCAAAGGGCACCGTGTTGCAGTGCAAAGGTGCTCACTGCTCTCCCCTGCCCAAATGCTCCTCCATGGGTCCATAGAGGTTTGAGGGGAGTAAGGAGCAACCCTATGTGCTCCATGTGTCCTGGTCACTTTTCCCACTTGCTCTGTGCTGTGAGGAGAGCATCAGAAGATGCTGCTCTCTGCGCTCCCGCTATGCAGCCCGGCTGAGGAAAGTGACCTGGATGCAGGGAGCTCGGATGATCTCGCTTCTTGCCCCCACATCCCACAGCCCCTAGGGGTGCCCGGATGAGCAGCGTTCCAGGGAGGAGTGGGGGGCAGCAATGCCAGCTGCTCCATGCACACAGGTCAGTCTCCCCACGTGGGTGCAGGAGGGGGTGCAGGGGTTTCTGTGATGCCTATTCTATCAATATAGTCACTCAATACCAGGCACTCAAATTCACCAGTCTTAGTACTTAGACATTTAACGTTTGTATTTAAGCACTTCTAAAATGTGTCCCATTTTAGCTGTCTGCTATTACGTGATGTAATTGAGGGAGACTCTTTCATTTCACTGTTTCTCATCAGAACCTACCTGTACATTATCATCTTCCATCCTCTCCACCTTACTAGGCTATAGAGAAACCCTGTGAATAGTGCCTCTCCTACCGGATGTCTCTGTCTGAACCCTGTGCTCCTCAGTGCCTGTTGGCTTTCTCCAGCTCTGAGGCTGTGTCTACACCGCGCACCTTACCACGGTGCAGCTGTGCCACTCTAACCATGCCATTGTAAGGTGCGCAGTGTGGCCGTCCTTATCGCTGGGAGAGAGCTTCCTTGGCAACAAAGCCAAACTACCTCCAATGAGGGGCAGGAGCTTCGTCACTGGGAGCACAGCTCCACCTATGAAGTGCTGTTCACACTGCCGGTTTTCATGCCTCAAATTTTTGGCATTCGGGGAGTGTTTTTTCTCACCGCAGAGAGACAAAATTTTTAGCAACAAAAGCCGAAATTAAAAAGAACTCCTCTGCAACCTATTTAATTTTACCTTTATACCACCTTTATACTGCCTCCAGTTTTGGTGTCCTCATTTGAAAAAGATGTTGTGAAATTGGAGCTAGGGCAGCAAAGAGCCACCAAATGTTCTGAGGGCTGGAGAAAAATGCCTTCCAGTGAGCTATTGAAAGAGCTCAACCTGTTTAGCTTCTCAAAAGAAGATTGAAAGGTGATTTCATTGAAGTGTTGAAGTGCCTTAGTGGAGAGAAAAGTTTGGGTATTTACGGGCTCTTGAATGGAGCAGAGAAAGGCATAACAAGACCCAATGGCTGGAAAGTGAAAAGAGACAAATTCATATTACAACTAAGGCACAATAGTCAACAGCGAGGATGATTCACCACAGGAACAAGTTACCAAGGAAAGTGGTGGATTCACCATCTCCTGATGTCATATAATGAAGACTAGATGCCTTTCTGGAATGTGTTTGCCCCCAAAGTAGCTGTTGTGTCATACCGGAGGCCTGTGATATGCAGGTTAGACGCTCTAATGGTTTCTTCTGACCATGAAGTCGACTAATTTCTGAAAAACTGAGTGTAGCATTGGGAGCAGTGTCTGATGTTTTCCTGTCTAGGCGGCTTGCTGCCTAGAACGAACGCTCCTTGAGTGGGGTGATCCACAGGGAGTAGCTCAAACCTCCAAAATGCTTGGCCAGGGGCAGGACATTAGCCCAGCAAGGGAGGGGTGTGGCAGTGACATCACAAAGGCCTTTTGCAGGACCTCAGACTATTGGTCAAAGGTGGTGGGGAGTTGGTGACCTCACAGAGAGATGCTGACATCAGCCAGGCAGGACAGGGGCGAGGGGCCAGGGAAACCTCAAAAACCTCTGTGGTTTTGCTTCAGCACGTTTCCTTCTCCAGGTCTCTCTTAGAGGACTGAGAGATTATTTGGGGTCATGGACGTGAGCGCCAGAAGGAACCTCTTTCGAGTTTCCTCCTTCCCTTTTAGTGATTTTACTAGAAAACAGCCGTCCCTGTTTAGAAGGTAAGAGGCTTCTGGAGGTTTGAAACCTGTTCAGTCTGATCTATCTGGTGAAAAGTGAATTCTAGGCATGGAAAACACGAGCTTAAGGAGACAGAATTTTATTGCGCATCATAGTCCGAATTTTGGGGTCTTTTTCTTATCTAGGATCCTATTACCCCCCACGCCGTCCCGATTTTTCACACTTGCTGTCTGGTCACCCTAGGGTGTGCACATGTGTGGGTCCCAGCTGCTCCCTGCCCCCCTCATTGAAGCAGATGTGCAGGGTTACTGCCCTGGGAAGTGCAGGCACCAGTGGATGTCTGGTTGGCTGGAGGTAGGGTCTGGCTTCAGGCAGGGCAAGGGCTGCGGGGCTAGTTGGCTTCAGGCAGGGGGGTGCAGCAGGGGTTGGCTGGAGACAGGGAAGGGAGGATGCGGCTGGTGCAGGCAAAGCAGAAGGTGCAGGGTTGGCTGGAGACAGAGGCTGACTGCCGGCAGGGCAGGGCAAGGGGTGCAGGTCTGGCTGCAGGCAGGGCGTGGGGCAGGACCGGTGCAAGGAAGTTTCATGCCCTAGGCGAAACTTCCACCTTGCACCCTCCCCCCCCGCACCCCTGCCCTGAGGCGCCCCACCCGTGGCAGCTCTCCCCTCCACCCGGAGGTTTCCCTCTTGTGGCAACTCTCCTGTTCTGCCCTGCGGCACCCGCCTCGCCCCAGCTCACCCCTGCTCCGAGCACGAGCACCCCGAGCACGCCGTGGCCGCTCCACTTCTCCCACCTCCAAGGCTTGCGGCGCCTATGCCTTCCAGGCAGTCAAGCACCCTCCTCTGAGCCACAGCAGCCCTGACAGTCGACAATAGAGGCACCTTAACCCCTGAATTCCTTCAATGTTTCCCCCTCAGGGGTCCAGCTCCGATCACCAGATACTCGGGGTATGTCTATACCACCTGCCGAATCGGTGGGCAGCGATCGATCCAGCGGGGGTTGATATATCGCGTCTAGTGTAGATGCAATACATTGAGTGCTCTCCCCTCGCCTGCTGTACTCCAGCTCGATGAGAGGCGCAGGCAGAATCTACGGGGAGCTGCAGCAGTCAACTCACCGCGACTGTGACACTATAAGTAAAATCTAATATCTCATTGAAAGGTGACAGGGCCAGAAAGAGTTAATTAACTCACCTCACCGACTGACCTGACCCGTGGGTGAACCTTAAAGACTGGTTAACAAGATATGTAAATGAACAGAGCTTTGAAATGCAAGTCTGCAGTGTTAGAGGTAGAAGGGGAGGTGTTTGCTCAGGTCTTGTGATGTCAGCAAAGAAGTCTTGTCTATTGCTTTAGTTTTAATTCAAAGAGCAAAAAAAGGAATATTAACTATTATGATGATACTTGAGAGAAATGGTATTATTGTCTGTGTCTCTTTGAAGGTTGTGGTAATCTGTATCTGAACTGTTTGATGGATGTACTAATTGCCAGGATGTTTGGAAGAAGAGTTAAGCCTATTGTTTTCTCAGGCTGAAAGGCTGCTGGAAATGTATAAGAACCTGGAACACGATCCTTCTTCATCTCAGATCTGCTTTGGGTTTCAAGAGGGGGAAACCTTAAACCACAAGGATTGAGGTCCCCAGTCATTGACTGGAGCCACCCTGAATATGGACATTGGATTATAACCTACGGACTATTTCTAAAAGGACTTTTGGCAACTACAAGCTCATCTGTACTTTGTATCTGAACCTCAAAAATTGAATTCAAGTCTATATGTCTATTAATCATTTAACCAACAATCACTCTCTCTCTTTTCTTTTCTAATAGCTTAATTAATAAGAATTGGCTATAGCATGTATTTTAGGTAAAATCTAAATTATAATTGAACCTGGTTATGTGGCTGATCCTTTGGGATTGGAAGAATCTTTTCTTTTATATGATGAAGTAAGATTTTCAGGAATTATCATCATATCTAACAGGTGTGTCTGGACGGACCTCTGATGCTGGGTACTTTAAGGGAACTGCGTGGTTTAAACTTCTAAGTAACTAGTGAGATACTACAGAAGCTGTTTTGTGCTATCTTGGTAAATCTAAGTATTGAAATAACCACTAGCGTTTGGGATTTGTCTGCCCTGTTTTGTTTGCAATTCACTCTGAGTGAGCTGAGCTGGCTCCCACGGGCAGGACTGTCACACCTACATCCAGGCTGCAAGGGTCTGGGAGATCTTAGGGGCCTTGGGGTTCACTGATACCTACGTCCAGGCCATAGGGGTCCCTGTGGGCTTAGAGAGTTTGGGGGGGACACAGATACCAATCTCAATGCTCTAGGTGTCCCAGGGGGGCTTAGAGGGTTCGTGGGGGGCACATATTCCTACATCCAGGCTGTAGGGTTACCAGGGGGGCTTAGGGGGTTAGTGGGGGGCAAAGATACCTACGTCCAGTCTGGAGGAATCCTGGGAGTCTTAGGGGATTTGTGGGGGCCAAGGACACCTATGTCCAGGCTGTAGGGGTACCAGTGGGTTTTAGGGGTTCGCGTGGGCACAGATACGTATGTCCAGGCTGTATCATTCCCAGGGGGGGTTAGAGGTTTTGTGAAGGGCACAGATATCTACGTCCAGATTGTAGATGTCCTGGGAGGGTGAGGTAAGGGGGGTTGTGGGAGTGCAAATACCTATGTCCAGGCTGTAGGGGTTCCTGGGGGCTTAGAGGGTTTCTGAGGGGCACATATACCTACGTACACACTGGAGTGTCCCAGGGGGCTTATGGAGTCTATATGGGGTACAGATACCAATGTTCTGGCTGTATAGGTCCCTCGGGGGCTTAGGGGGTTTTGGGGGGGAACAGATACCTAACTTCAGGCTGGAATGGTCTCTGAGTGTCTTAGGTGTTTGGTGGGAGGCACAGATACCTACGTCCAGGCTGCAGGGGTCTCGGAGGGGCTTAGGGTCTGTCACGGAGTGTGGGAGAGTCCGGTCCTGCACCCCTCTTCCTGGGACTCACAGTGACTCTCAGCTAGCCAGTAAAACAGAAGGTTTATTGGACAACAGGAGTGAAGGATACAGCAGAGCTTGGAGGCACAAGCAGGACCCCACAATCAAGTCCTTCTAGAGGTTCAGGAAACTTAGTTCCCAGTTTGGGAATCCCTGAATTCCAACCACCGAGACTAAAACTGAAACTGAACTAACCCAACTCCCTCCAGCTGGCCATTTCCTGTGTCCAGCATCCCGGGCAAAGGTGCTGACCCCTCCCCCCGTCTAGCTTAGGTTACAGGCTGAGCACGTGTCCAGTCCTAAAGTCACCACCTGCTCTCCCATCCCCCACACAGACAGTCCCTACTCCATCACAGTAATACCCAGAGAATTTCCCGCATGGAGCAACAGTGACACCATGTGGCCACGCAGGGTAATGCACAGAGCATCACTCCTATGTAGAGGCTGTAGATATCCCTGGGGGGCTTAGGGGTCGTGGGGGGATAGATAGCTACGTCCAGGCTGGAGACGTTCTGGTGGGCATTAGGGGCTTCATGAGGGGCACAAATAACTACGTCAGGGCTGGAGAGGTCCCTGGATGGCTTAGGGGGTTGTGGTGAGCATAGATACATACGTCCAGGCTGTAGTGGTCCCTGGGGGTTTAAGGAGTTGGTAAGGGTCACAGAAACCTACGTATGGTCTGGAGGGGTCCCTGGGGGAGTTAAGGGGTTGTGGTTGCGCAGATACCTACGTACCAGTTGGAGGGGGCCCTGGGGAGCTTAGGGGGTTTGTGTGGCGTACACATAGCTATAACCAGGCTGGTGGGGGCCCAATGGGTCTTAGAAGGCTGGTGGGGGGCAGAGATACCTATGTGGGGACTGGAGAAGTCCTGGGGAGGGCTTTGGGGGTTCCTGGAAGTCACAAATATCTACGTCCAGGCTGGAGGACTTCTGGGGGTATTAGGGAGTTGTGGGGGGGCACAGATACCTATATCGAGGCTGTAGTGGTCCTGGGGTTGCTTTGGGGTATTTTAGGGTACAGATACCTACTTCCATGCTGTAGGGGTCGCTGGGAGGATCAGTGGGTTCGTGAGGGTGCACATATATCTACGTCCGGGCTATAGGGATCCTGGGGGGCGGGCTTAGGGGTTTGCAAGGGGCACATATACATTCATCCAGGCAAGAGGGGTCCTAGGGACCTTAGGGGGTTCATGCTGGGCACAGATACCTGCGTCTAGGCTGGAGGGATTTTGAGGGTCTTAGGATGGTTGTGTGGGCACAGATACCTATGTCGATGCTGGAGGGGTTCTGTCATGTTTTAGCGGATTCGTGGGGTCAGAGATACCTACATCTAGGCTGGAGGGCTTCCGGGGGGATTAGGTGTGTTGGGGGGGAACAGATACCTACATCCTGATGGTAGGTGTCCCTGGGTAGCTTAGGCGGTTTTTGTCGGTCACAGATACAAACATCCATGCTGTAGGGGTCCCGAGGGACTTTGTGGGGCTCTAGGGGTCACAGATACCTACCTACAATCTGGAAGGGTCCTATGGGTATTAGGGGGTGTGTGGGACATACAGATGCCTACATCTGGGCTTATGGGTTCCCTGGGGGGCTTAGAGGTTTGTGGAGAGCACAGATACCATTATCCAGGCTAGATGGGTCCTGGTGGGATTATGGGGTTGTAGGGGGCACAGTTACCTATGTAAGCACAATAAAGATGAACTCTACCCTCACATCTGGTGGTGAATTATGGCAAGTGTGGAAAAGGATTTCAGGGTCTGATCATGTTTGCATAGACACACCCACCGTGTGTGACACGGCCACGGCAGTCTGGGATGGTTACTTTGGCAGCTATGGTATCCCCAGTTTATTTGTTGTTGGGGTGTGAGATATGGAGTGTTTTCACCCTGATTGTGTGGATGAGGAACTGTTAAACAGCTTTGAGACAGGGATTCTCACCATCAGTTGAGTGGTACTCACTAGACAAGGGAGTGGGCTCCTTGAGTGACCCAGAAACACCAATTACGTCTTCTTCTTTTTTAACAGTTGAATAATAGAGTTGATTGTTGAATTTTTTAATAATTGAAGATCGAGGTTCGTGAGCTGAAGTCAGTGAAGTGTTGTGTTAACTTGTGGGGGAGTTTGAAACTATATTGCAGAGTAGCTGAGGGAAAAGACCAATTTGTGGAACACTTGGAATGAATTACGGAGAGAAGTAAGCTAAGTAGTTTTTGGAGACAGCTGGAGCAGATCACAGGTTGGCTGGTGAAGCAGAGCAGCTGGTGGACTGAGCTGAGCAGTTTGTGGGGAAGTTAGAAGCAGAATCCCATGGAGAGGCAGGGCAGACAGCAGTGGACCACGTAAGGTGCCCCATTCTACCCAGGCTGGCATGGGGGAAAACCCGGCAGATAGACTTTTGAACTCTGGGGCTGCGGGACTGTGGGTGATTATGGGATTGCTGGAGTCTTGAAATATTTGAGGTATTGTATTTTGGAGTCTTGGGGTGATTTGGGGATTGCTAGACTCTAGAGCCCAGGGAAAAGGACACGGCCTAGTTGAGGTGTTTTCCAAATTTAATGCTATGTTGTTTATCTCACGTTATTAAACATTTTCTGCTCTACCCAGACTCTATGATTGCGAGAGGAGAAGTATTGCGTCTCTGAGGCACCTAGGGGTTCGTATGTAAAATTTTCCCATGTCACTGGGTGAGGGCTCGAGCTGGTTTGCATTACGTAATAGGGAAGGGACCCCTATGTATTGAACCTAGTCCTTGCTGCTATCAATTCAGCCTGGCAGATGGGTTACACCTATGTCCAGGCTGAAGGGGTACCTGGGGGGTCTTAGGGGGTTCCTGGGGGGCACAGAGATCTAGGTCCAGGCTGTAGGAGTCCCTGGGGGGCTCAGGGGTTTGGTGGGGGGCACAGATACCTACGTCCCAGCTGCAGGGGTCCCAGAGGGGCTTAGGGGGTGTCATGGAGTGTGGTGGAATCTGGCCCTGCACCCCTCTTCCAGGGACACACAGTGACTCAGCCAGCCAGTAAAACAGAGGGTTGTTTTGGTCAACAGGAATGAAGGATACAGCAGGGCTTTGGGGTACAACCAGGACCCGTCAGTCGAGTAGTTCTGGGGGTTCAGGAAGCTTAGTTCCCAGTTTGGGATTCTCTGAATTCCAACTACCCAGCTACAAACCTAAACTGAAATAACTCCCTGCAGCCGACCCGTTCCTGTGTCCAGCTTCCCGGGCAAAGGTGCTGACCCTCTCAGCCCTGCCTATCTCTAGTTACAGGCTTAGGTCCTGTCCCTCACGTAAAGTAACCCCCTGCTCTCCCATCCACCACACAGACAGTCCCCACTCCATCACAGTAATGCCCAGAGCATTTCCCGCATGGAGGAACAGTGGCACCGTGTGGCCATGCAGGGTAATGCCCAGAGCATTTCCTGCATGGAGCAACAGTGGCACCGTGTGGCCACACAGGGTAATGCACAGAGCATTTCCCCCCATGGAGCAACAGTGACACTGTGAGGCCACACAGGGTAATGCACAGAGCATTTCCTGCATGGAGCAACAGTGGCACCGTCTGGCCACACAGGGTAATGAACAGAGCATTTCCCCCCATGGAGCAACAGTGACACTGTGAGGCCACACAGGGTAATGCACAGAGCATTTCCCCCCATGGAGCAACAGTGACACTGTGAGGCCACACAGGGTAATGCACAGAGCATTTCCTGCATGGAGCAACAGTGACACCATGTGGCCACACAGGGTAATGCACAGAGCATCACACTTACGTGGAGGCTGTAGAGATCCCTCGAGGGCTTATGGGAGTTCGTAGGGTCATCGATATCTACATCCAGTATGGGCGGGACCCTGGGAGAGTTAAGGAGGTTGTGAGGGGTATAGGTACTTGTGTCCAGGCTGTAGAGGTCCTGGTGGGGATTAAGGGCTTTGTGGAGGACACCAATATCTATTTCCGGGCTGAAGGGGTCCCTGGACGGCTTAGGGGGTTTGTGGGGGCAGAGATACCTACTTCCAGGCAATAGGGCTTCCAGGGGGAATTAGTGTGTTGGGGGGGCACAGATACCTAGGTTCAGGCTGGAGGGTTCCCGGGGGGGTGCTGAGGTCATTTGTGTGGGGCACAGATATCTGCATCCAGGCTGGAGGGGTCCCTGTGGGGGCTAAAGCGGTTTCTGGTGAGCACAGATAACTACCTCCAGGCTGGAGGGGTTTCTCGGCACTTAGGGGTTGTGGGAGGCACAGATACTTCCATCCAGGCTGGAGGGTCCCTAGGGGGCTTAGCGGGTTCATGTGGGGCACAGATACCTAAGTCCAGGCTGGATGGGTCCAGGGGGGGCTTATGGGGTTCAGGGAGCACAGATGCTTATTTCTAGGCTATAGGGGTCCCTGGTGGGCTTAGGGGTTTTTTTGGGGCCCCAGATACCTAAGTCCATGCTGTAGGCGTCCCTAAAGGTGCTTATGGATTCGTGGAGTGCACAGATACTTATGTCCAGTCTTGAGGGGACAGGGGGGTTGGGGTTTCACAAGGGGCACAGATACGAACCTCTAGGCTGTAGGAGTCCCAGGGGGGCTGTGCGGGTACAGATACCTACATCTAGGCTGGAGGGGTCCTGGGGTGTATAGGGGGTTTGTGGGGGGCACAGATACCTAGGTGCAGGCTGTCGGTGTCGCGAGGAGATTAGGCGGTTCACTGGGGGCTCAGATACATCCAGGCTGGATGTGTCCCGAGGAGCTTAGGGGGTTTGTGGGGTGCTCAGACACCTGTGTCCAGGCTGTAGGGATCCCTGGGGGGTTAGAGGTTCGTGGGGGTCACAGATAGGGACTTCCTGGCTGAAGGGGTCGCTGGGACGTTTAGGGGGTTTGTGGGAGCACAGAAACCTACGTCCAGGCTAAAGGGGTAATGGGGGTGCTTAGGGGATCGGGGCGGACACAGATACCTACGTCCAGGTTCTAGGGGACCCGAGGGGATTGGGGGTTGAGGGGGGAACAGATGCTTATGTCCTAGCTGAAGGTGTCCTGTGTGGTTTAGGAGGTTAGTTGGAGTCACAGAAACCTAAGTCCAGGCTGTAGGGGTTCCTGGGGCATTCGGGGATTTCTGGGGGTCACAGATACCTACGTTCAGACTGGAAGGGTTCCAGAGGGCTTAGGAGATTTATGGGGGGACAGATACCAACATCCTGGCTGTAGGTGTTCCCGTGGGGATTAGGTGGCTTATGGGGGGCACAGATACCAATGTCCTGGCTGTAGATGTTCCTTCACGGTGGCCCCAGGGCTGGAAGAGCTCCCACTTCCTTCTATTACCTGGGGGCTGCAGCAGGGGCACAGAGCTTCTCTGGTCTCACTCCTTTACCCCTGCCCCGCTGTGGCCCTGACACCAGAGAAGCTCTGTGCCCCTGCTGCAGCCTCTGGGCCGTATCAGGGAGTGGGAGCTCCTCCAGCCCTGGGGCCACCGTGAGGGAGACTTTTCCAGGGGGACCCAATTTGGCCAGGGGCCCCCGGGACCCCGACAGCCTGGATGTAGGGTTATGTGCGACTACAGCCCCTCTATGTACCCCAGAAACATCTACAGCCAGGACATTGGTATCTGTGCCCCCCGAACCCGCAAAGCCCCACAGGGACCTTTACAGCCAGTATGTTGGTATCTGTGCCCCCCATATATCTCCGAAGCGCTCCAGGACCCCTCTAGTCTGCACGTAGGTATCTGTGTCAGCCCCGATCCCTTAAGAACTCCCATTACCCCTTTAGCCTGGACTTATGCTCCCACAACCACCCTAAACGTCCCAGTGACCCCTTCAGCCTGGAAGTAACTACCTGTGACCCCCACGAACCCCCTAAGCCCCCAGGGATCCCTACAGCCTGGACACAGGTGTCTGAGCACCGCACAAACCCCCTAAGCTCTTCGGGACACATCCAGCCTGGATGTATCTGAGCCCCCAGTGAACTGCCTAATCTCCTCGGGACACCAACAGCCTGTACCTAGGTATCTGTGCCCCCCACAAACCCTCTATACCCCCCAGGACCCCTCCAGCCTAGATGTAGGTATCTGTACCCCCACAGCCCCAATGGGAATTCTACAGCCTGGAGGTTCGTATCTGTGCCCCCCATGAAACCCCAACCCCCCCTGCCCCCTCCAGCCTGGACATAAGTATCTGTGCAATCCATGAACCCATAAGCACCTGTAGGGACGCCTATAGCATGGACTTAGGTATCTGGGGCCCCCCTAAAACCCCCTAAGCCCACCAGGGACCCCTACAGCCTAGAGATAAGTATCTGTGCCACCTGAACCCCATAAGCCCCCCCCGGATCCCTCCAGCCTGGATTTAGGTTTCTGTGCCCCCTATGAACCCGCTAAGCTCCCCAGGGACCCTCCAGCCTGAACGGAGGTATCTGTGCCCCCCCACAATCCCTAAGTGCCGAGACACCCTCCAGCCTGGATCTAGGTATCTGTGCCCCCCCAACACACTAATTCCCCCTGGAAGCCCTATTGCCTGGACTTAGGTATCGCTGTCCCCCACAAACCCGCTAAGCCTCCCAGGGACCCCTACAGCCTAGACGTATGAATCTGTACCCCTCAGAAAACCCCTAATCCACCCGGGGACCCCTACGGCATGGACCTAGGTATCTGTGCCCCCCAGGAACCCTCTAAACACCCCAGGAACCACTCCAACCTGGACATAATTATCTGTGCCTCCCAAAAAAACCCTAAGCCCCCCAGGGACCCCTAGATTCTGGAGATAGGTATCTCTGCTGTCCACAAAAATTCCTTATAGTCCTTGGAACCTCTCCAACCTGGACGTACATAGCTGTGCCCCCCACAACCCCCCTAAGCCCCCAGGGACCCCTCCAGCCTGGATGTAGGTATCTGTGCCCCCCCAAAGCCCTAAGCTCCCCAGAATGCCTATAGCCTGGACGTAGGTATCTGTGTCCCCTACAATACCACTAAGCCCCCCCAGGGACCCCTCCAGGACAAAAATAGGTATCTGTGCCTCTCACCAAGTTCCTAAACCCCCAGGGATCACTGTGCTCACCACAACCTCTAAGTCGTCCAGGGACCTCTCCAGCACGGACGTAGATATTGGTGTCCTCCACGAAGCCCTTAATCCCCACCAGGACCTCTACAGCCTGGACGCAAGTATCTATACCCCCCACAACCCCCACAACTCCCTCAGAGTCCCGACCATCCTGGACGTAGGTATCTGAGACCCTACGAACCCCCTTAAGCCCCCCCAGAATGCCTCCAGCCTGGACATAGCTATCTGTGCCCCCCATGACCCCTAAGCCCCCCAGGGATCTCTAAAGCATCGACGTAGGTGTGATGCTCTGTGCATTACCCTGAGTGGCCACACTGTGTCACTGTTGCTCCATGCAGGAAATGATCTGTGAATTACCCTGCATGGCCACACGGTGTCATTGTTGCACCATGAGGGAAATGCTCTGTGTACTACCCTGCGTCTCCACATGGTGTCACTGTTGCTCCATGCAGGAAATGATCTGTGCATTACCCTGCATGGCCACACAGTGTCACTGTTGCTCCATGCAGGAAGTGATCTGTGCATTACCCTGTGTGGCCACACGGTGTCACTGTTGCTCCATGCAGGAAGTGATCTGTGCATTACCCTTCATGGCCACATGGTGTCCTTGTTCCATGCAGCAAAAGCTCTGTGCATTACCTAGCGTGGCCACACGGTGTCCCTGTTGCTCCATGCAGGAAATGCTCTGGGCATTACTGTGATGGAGTAGGGGCTGTCTGTGTGGGGGATGGGAGAGCAGAAGGTGACCTTAGGACCGGACACGTGCTCAGCCTGTAACCTGAGCTAGGCAGGAGGGAGGGGATCAGCACCTTTGCCCGGGATGCTGGACAAAAGAAGGGGCTGGCTGGAGAGAGTTGGGTTAGTTCAGTTTCGGTTTTGGTCTGGGTGGTTGGAATTCAGGGAATCCCAAACTGACAACTAAGTTTCCTGAAGCCCCAGAAGGACTTGATTGCGGGATCCTGATTGTGCCTTCAAGTACTGCTGTATCTTTCTCTCCTGTTGTCCAATAAACCTTCTGTTTTACTGGCTGGCTGATAGTCACTTTGAGTCCCAGGAAGAAGGGTGCAGGACTGGACTCCCCCACACTCTGTGACATACCCTAAGCCCCTCCAGGACCCCTGCAGCCTGGATGTAGGTATCTGTGCCCCCCACCAAATGCCTAAGACCCTCGGAGACCCCTCCAGCCTGAACTTAGGTATCGGTGCCCCCCACAAGAACCCTAAGCCCCCCAGGGACCTATACAGCCAGGACATTTGTATCTGTGCCCTATAGGGACTCCATAAGCCCCCCGGGACACTCCAGTGTGCACGTGGGAATATGTGCCCCTCCGAAACCCCCTCACTCCCCAGGAACCCCTACAGCCTGGACGTAGGTTTTTGTACCCCCACAACCCCCCTAAACCCCCCGGGACAGCTACAATCTGGACGTAGATATCTGTTCCCCTCATGAAACCTCTAAACCCCTCGGGACTGATACAGCCTGGACATACGTATCTTTGCCCACCCAAACCCCTAAGACCCCCTGGTACCAGTACAGCCTGGACATAGGTATCTTGGGCCACCAAAAATCCCCTAAGACTCCCAGGATACCTCCAGCCTGGACGTAGGTATCTATGCCCCCCACTAGCCCTCTAAGCCCCACTGGTACCATTAAAGCCTGGATGTACGAATATGTGCCCCTCACGAACCCCCGAAGCCCCCCTGGGACCCCTAGATCCTGGAGATTGGTATCTGTGCCCTCCCCCAAAACTCTCTAAGCCCCTCAGGGACATCTACAGCCTGGACGTAGGTATCTGTGCACCCCAAGGCCCCTAAGATCCCCCGGACACCTACAGCCTGGATGTAGGTGTTATGGTGCTGCCCGTGGGAGCCAGCTGAGGTCACTCAATCAGGGTGAACCGCAAACCAAACAGGACAGACAAATTCCAAACACTTCTGGTTATTCCGATACTTAGATTTACCAAACCAACACAAAACAGCTTCTGTAGTACCTCACTGGTTTGTTAGAAGTTTAAACCACGCAGTTCCCTTAAAGTACCCAGCCTCAGGCCTCCGTCCAGACACACCTGTCAGATATGATGATGATTCCTGAAAATCTTACTTCATCATGTTAAAGAAAAGAGTCTTCTGATCCCAAAGGATCAGCTACATACCCAGGTTCAATTATAACTTATATCTTACCTAAAATACATGCTATAGCCAATTCTTATTAACTAAACTAAAATTCATTAGAAAAGAATAGAGACAGAGTGTTGATTAAAAGATTAATAGACATATCGACCTGAATTCAATTCTTGAGGTTCAGGTACATGGTGGAGGTGAGCTTGTTGTTGCCAAAAGTTCTTTTAGAAATAGTCCATAGGTTATAGTCCAATTTCCATATTCAGGGTGGCTCCAGTCAATGACTGGGGATCTCAATCCTTGTGGCTTAAGGTTTCCCACTCTTGAAACCCAAAGCAGATCTGAGATGAAGAAGGATCGTGTCCCAGGGTTCTTACACATTTCCAGCAGCCTTTAGGCCTCAGAAGACAATAGGCTTAACTCTCCTTCCAAGCATCCTGGCAATTAGTACAAAGTAATTTATTCATTCAACAGTTCAGATACAGGTTACCACAACCTTCAAAGAGACATATAGACAATAATACTATTTCACTCAAGTATCATCATTAATGTTAATATTCCTTTTTTGCTCTTTGAATTAAAACTGTAGCAATAGACAAGACTTGTTTGCCTACATCACAAGACCTGAGCAAACATCTCCCCTTCTACCTCTAACAATGCAAACTTGCATTTCAAAGCTCTGTTCATTTACATAACTTGCTAACCAGTTCTTAAGGTTCACCCATGGGTCAGATCAGTCGGTGAGGTGAGTTAATTAACTCTTTCTGGCCCTGCCACCTTTCAATGAGGTATTATATTATACTTATAATGTCACAGTCGCGGTGAGTCGACTGCTGCAGCTCCCCGTAGACTCTGCCTGTGTCTCTCACCGAGCTGGAGTACAGCAGTCGAAGGGAGAGCACTCGATGTGTTGCATCTACACTAGACGTGATATATCGACCCCTGCTGGATCGATCGCTGCCCACCGATTCGCCAGGTGGTATAGACATATCCTGAGTATCTGGTGATGGGAGCTTGACCCCGGAGTGGGACACATTGAAGGAACTCAGAAGCTAAGGTGCCTCTATTGTCAACTGTCAGGGCTGCTGTGGCTCAGAGGAGGGTGCTTGACTGCCTGGCTGGCTTAGGGGCCGCACGCCTGGGAGGCGGGAGAAGTGAAGTGGCCACGGTGTGCTTAGGGTGCTTGTGCTAAGAGCAGGGGTGAGCTAGGGCAAGGGGGGTGCCACAGGGCAGAGCGGGAGAGTTGCCACAAGAGGGATGCCTCAGGGTAGAGGAGGGGAGCTGCCACGGGTGGGGCACATCAGGGCGGGAGCGCAGGGGGGGACGACGCAAGGTGGAAGTTTCACCTAGGGCAAGAAACATTCTTGCACCGGCCCTTCCCATGCCCTGACTGCAGCCAGCCCTGCACCCCCTGCCCTGCCCTGCCCACAGCCAGTCTCTGTCTCCAGCCAGCCCTGCACCTTCTCCCCTGCCCGCACCATGCGCTTCCTCCCTGCCCTGCCTGCAGCCAGCCCTGCAGCCAGCTCCTGACACACCCCCTGCCCTGTCTCCAGCCAACTCCTGCCGCACCCCCCTGTGGCCCTGCCCAAAGCCAGCCAGCCCCCACACCTCTCCAGCCTGCACCAGCCCTGCACCCCTGTCTGCAGCCAGCTCCATACCCCCTGCCCTGTCTCCAGCCAACCTCTGATGCACCCCCCTGCCTGAAGCCAGCAGGCGCCGCATCCCTTGCCCTGGCTGCAGCCAGACCCTGCCTCCAGCCAACCCCATGTCCACTGGTGCCCTGCAGTTCCCAGCGCAGTAACCCTGCACATCTGCTTCAATGAGGGGGGCAGGGAGCAGTTGGGATCCACACATGCACACCCTAGGGTGACCAGACAGAAAGTGTGAAAAATCGGGATGGGATGGGGGGTAATAGGATCCTAGATAAGAAAAAGACCCCAAAATTCGGACTGTCACTATTAAATCAGGACATCTGGTCAGCCTAGCACACCCCGAGGTTTCCTGAGTTCTATTACTGGGTTTCCTACTGGTTCCACTGCTGGTTGTTTTCCTTTTCCTGGTGGACTTTGGGCAAGAAAACTGGAGACAGTACAAAGGTTGTATCAAGGTAAAATTAAATAGGTTGCAGAGGAATTTTTTTTTTAAACTTAGGCTTTTGTTGTTAAAAATTTTGTCGCTCAGGGGTGAGAAAAAACACTCCCCGAATGCCAAAATTTGAGCCATGGAAAGCAGCAGTGTGAAGAGTGCTTTGTAGGTGGAGCTGTGCTCCCGGTGACGAAGCTCCTGCCACTCGTTGGAGGTGGTTTGGTTTTGTTGCCGGGGAAGCTCTCTCCCAGCGATAAGGATGGCCACACAGCTCACCTTACAACGGCATGGTTAGAGTGGCACAGCTGCGCCATGGTAAGGTGCGCAGTGTAGACACAGCCTCAGAGCTGGGGGAAAGCCGACAGGCGCTGAGGAGCACAGGGTTCAGACAGAGACATCCGTTAGGAGAAGAACTATTCACAGGGATTATCTATAGCCTAGTAAGGAGGAGAGGATGGAAAATGATAATGTAAAGGTAGGATCTGATGAGAAACAGTGAAATGAAAGAGTCTCCCTCAATTACATCACGTAATAGCAGACAGATAAAATGGGACACACTTTATAAATGCTTAAATACAAATGCTAGATGCCTAAGTACTAAGATGGGTGAATTTGAGTGCCTGGTATTGAGTGACGATATTGATAGAATAGGCATCACAGAAATTCCTGCACCCCCTCCTGCGCCCATGTGGGAACACTGACCTGTGTGCATGGAGCAGTTGGCATTGCTGCCCCCAGCTCCTCCCTGGAACGCTGCTCCTCCAGGCACCCCTAGGGGCTGTGGGATGTGGGGGCAAGAAGCGAGATCATCCGAGCTCCCTGCATCCAGGTCACTTTCCTCAGCTGGGCTGCATAAGGGGAGAGCAGAGAGCAGCAGCTTCTGATGCTCCCCTCACAGCACAGCCCAGGTGGGGAAAGTGACCAGGATGCATGGAGCACATAGTGTTGCTCCTTGCTCCCCCCAACCCTCTATGGGCCCAAGGAGGAGCATTGGGGCAGGGGAGAGTAGTGAGCACCTTTACACTGCCACACGGTGCCCTTTGACCTCCTGGAGCCCTGGGCGACTACTGGGGGGCCCCACCCCTAGTGCTGGCGAGGCTCCCCAGCACAAACAGCAGAAAACACAGAGAGACGGGCCACCCACTGAGCAGTGGTAGCCTGGGCGGCTCATAATGGAGGCTCGGGGGGGCTCAGCCTCCCCAAACCTTGCGTTGCCAAGGGAACAGTAGGGCCCATGACTAGGGTCCCTAGCCAAATTGAGTCCCTCTGGAAAAGTCTCCGCCATGTCAGCCTCAGGGCTGGAGGAGCTCCCACTCCCTGCTAGGGCCCGGGGGCTGCAGCAGTGGCACAGAGCTTCTCTGGTTTCAGGGCCGCAGTGGGGCAGGGGTAAAGGAGTGATAAAGTGGGGCCAGTGTGGGAACGGGTAGAACAGAGGGGATAGTGCATGGGGCCATGGGTGGAAGGGGGCAGAGCCAGAGACAGAAGGGGGGGCATGGTTCCGGTGCTGGGGCCCCCACATTTGTTCTCCCTTTCCCTGGGTTTTGGCATCCCTAGCCCCCGCTTAGGGAGTAGGGGTCAGTGGTCCCCATAATGTGGGGCATGACTTCTAGGGGGACACAGAGGAAGATTAATTGGGGCACCTCAGGGCCTGAGCCAACCCCCATGGAGGGCAGGGAGGGAGCAAAACTCAGCCCCACTCTGTCCCAGCTCTTCCCAACCCCACCCTCAGCCTAGGCCTCTGGCTTCCAGCTTGGCCTCGACCCCTTACCCCTGTCTGCACCCCACTCCCCAGCAAGCAACAGCCCCACTCCCAGCAACGGTTCTCGACAGTGGCTTCGGAGAGGCCACAGCCATGGCTAAGAGGGCACAGTGTGAAATGTTTGGGGACCATTGGTTTAGGGTGACATCCTCAATCACTTCTCTGCAGTCCAATAAAAGCTATTCCTCACCCACCTACCCCTCCATCAGGATGGACTAGGTATGTTCTGCCGCCCTCACTCATACAGGAAGGAGAGTAACATTTCATTCCACTCAATCCTAAAGTGATTTGTAACCCACCACCATCCAAACTGGTCATTTTGGGGAAGTGGCCCCATCATGCTGCATAGCTAGGCATAGTAGGTGTGTCTATGCAAACACGGTCTGTTCCTGAAGTCTTTCCCAGCTCCTCACTAGATGTGAGGGGGGAGCTCATTCATACCCTGCTTCCGCTTAGTATTTAAAAACTCCTTAGTGTCCCTATCTCTGCCGGCCTTAGATTTCTCCTCCTGTCCCTTTCTCGATAGCGCAGGCGAGGTGGACAAGTGGTTAAAATGATAGACTTCTAATCCGTTGTGCTCTGCCCTTATGGGTTCAAATCCCATCCTTAGGAGATATAGTTAATCTTCACCTTCCTTTACAGACAACTCTCTCCCCCTTTAGTACAATAACAGACCAAACAATGTTACTTCTGTAACCCAAAATTGGGTCAGCTAGTAAGCTTAGGGAGAACTAATGACCCCCCAGAGTTTGGTAGAAAACAGCACATGTATTATATTGATAGCTAAGCTCAAAAGAAGGGAGGAGGGAGAGTGTCACACTCCCAGGATAGGCCAAAGAAGATGGGTAGGGAGGTGTGACACTCACACTCCCATATTCATGCTCCCAGGACAGGCCTGGCAGTGGAGGTGTCAGGAACCTTTAAGGGAAGTGTCCCACAGTGCAGTGATGGACAGTGCGATGAAGGTTAGTCTTCCCGAGGCACGATGGAATGTAACACAGCTAACCACTGGCCAGACGGGGCCGGGCAAAGGGAATTCACTGGAGGTACAAAGGAGAGAGGGAAAGCTACTTCATAGGCATTCAAAGAGGGAGAGGAGACAAGGGCGGGGGGGAGTGTAACAGACCTTTTGAGCATACAGGTTATACAGAGCACACAGGTCACTGCTGTTCCTACAACAGGGGAAGTTCTCAAGCAGCATGTTTCTTACTTTGCCCATCTGTCAATTTTGATGATTATCGATGGAAATATTTTGCCATTGGGTTGTGTGTTTACACAGAAATTGACATTTGCCAACAAATAGGTAATTCTTCCAAGCCTGCCTAGTCTGCAGTTGATGGGTTTAGAGGGACACATTCACTCTTCCAGGTCCCCATGCCAGGCCTGTGCTCTCCAGGCTATCAACTTCCCACACTGCTGGGATCCTTCCCTCATCTTCCCCCAGACCACTGCTCCACCCCCACTTCTGGTATTCCCTCCCCACACTGTCTAACTCCCCTGCTGGCAGGATCCCTTTCCATTCCTGTCTCCACTCTGGGCAAAAGCTCTGCACTGTTCCCACACCAGAAGTTGAACCCAGGCCACCTGGATGAAAACCAGAAATCCTGACTAGCCCATATGGGACTATTGTTGCATCTGACGAAGTGGGTATTCACCCACGAAAGCTCATGCTCCAATACGTCTGTTAGTCTATAAGGTGCCACAGTACTCTTTGCTCTTTATTACTATAACTCAGGCCTTGGCTACACTGGAGAGTTGCAGCGCTGGTGGTGGCTTTACAGCACTGTAACTTACTCCCCGTCCACACTGGCAAGGCACTTACACCGCTGTATCTCCTTGGCTACAGCGCTGGCTGTACTCCACCTCGACGAGAGGAATAAAGAGAACAGCGCTGTGCTGCAGAGCTGGGGTGCCAGTGTAAACAGTGATTAACCTTACTACACTGTCACTGACCTCCGGAACTTCCCATAATGCTTTTAAGTAGAGATAATGCTCTTTGTTTTGGTGTGATGCCTCTGTTTGTTTTGTTGTGAGCTCGGGGCTCCCAGAGCTGCTTATCTAAAAACCAAACACAGTTACTGTTTGCAGTGAATGAGCAGAGGCAGGGGGATCCCTTTGGAACGCCCACAGCTGGTGTTTGCTTGAGGAGAGAAGCAGCCTGGTGGGCACGGGGGGGGGTCTGTTTTGGAGCAGCTGCTTATCTGGCCTGTGACGAAAAAAACAAAGGCAGCTATTTGCATGTAGTGAATGAGAGAGGGGTCGGGGAAGGGGTTGGAACTTGCAAGGCAGGGAGCTGACACAGTGTCAGCTCCAAAAATCCATTCGCTCTGTCTCCCCTATGCTCCCTGTCACACTCTGCCCCACCCTTCTCTTTTGAAAGCACATTGCAGCCACTTGAACACTGGGATAGCTGCCCATAATGCACCACTCCCAACAGCGCTGCAAATGTGGCCACACTGCAGTGCTGGTAGCTGTCAGTGTGTCCACACTGCGGCGCTTTCCCTACACAGCTGTAGGAAGACAGCTTTAACTCCCAGCGCTGTACAGCTGCAAGCGTAGCCAAACCCTCTCTAAGCCGACACCTTATGAGAGCAGCAAGGACTTGTGTCACTGGATGTCCTGATTTTTGGGTCTTTTTTCTTATATAGCTGCTTATTACCCCCACCCCCTGTCTGAGTTTTTCACATTTGCTGTCCAGTCACCCTAGCAGGGGTTGCACACAGGGCTGCATTAACCTTCAGGTGCTGAGGTTTCCCTCTCTCCATTCCCAGAGCCTGTGATCAGGAAACAGACATCAGGGCTCCCAGGTGCTGCACAGACCATGACTGAGATCAGACCCCATATTGTGCAAGGTGCTGTATAAACCCTGGCCAACATTGGGACACCCAAGGGGTGCCCAACTTCTTCTGACTCCCTCTGGATCACACCCCCCCCGCAAAAAACCACCTTTCCAAACAGTCCTTCTTTCCCTGCCCCCTGATTCTCCTTTCACACCATTGGACCATCTCCTCTCTTCATCTCTCCCTCTCCAGGTGCAGCAGAGATGGAGGTAACTTCAGCCACTGGAGACAGCCTCAGCGAGCGCTGCAGCCAGCCCCAGGGTGGGGTGTTTGCAGACACAGGAAGGGAGCAGCTGGGAGGGGGGGTGCTGTGCTCGGAAGAAGGAGGCAGGAGAACAAAGCCCAGAGACCCAACACTGGGCAGCTCCTGGGGGCGGGACTCTGGCTCAGCTCAGGGGCGGGGCAGCTCCTGGGGGCGGGACTCTGGCTCAGCTCAGGGGCGGGGCAGCTCCTGGGGGCGGGGCTCTGGCTCAGCCCAGGGGCGGGGCAGCTCCTGGGGGCGGGGCTCTGGCACATTGTGATGCGGAGCCCAAGCTGAGCAGCTGCTCCCTGGCTCTCCATGTGCTGCCAGCAGCGCTGGAGCTGCCCGAGCCGGAGCGGAGCCGCTGTTCTCAGCTGCAGCCAGGATCTGTCCCCGGCCCCGCTGGGATCCAGGTAGGGACAGAGACTGGGGCCCGGGAGTTTCCCTTGGTGTGGTTGGCGGGGGCGGGAGGGGAGGGGAGAAGCCGGAGCTGCAGGTGGGGGAAGGCCGGTGGGACATTGTGACCCGGAGTCCACGGGGAGTAAAGAGACCCTGGGGGAATGGAAAGTGACTCTGCCCCGGGGAGCCTGGGAGGAGCCTCGGAGCCGCCTCAGCCCCAATGGAGCTGCAGCAGGATCCGCCCGCCCTGCTAGGATGGGGGGGCCAGGGCAAGGCGGGGGGGGCAGAGATTGGGGCCCGGCCGTCGTGGGGGGGGGCGGACCCCGGGGCCCTGCCCGGGGGGCGGAGCCTAGGGCAGAGCCTGAGGTCCGGCAGGGGGGAAGAGGGGGAGCCCGGGGCCCGGCGGGAGGGGCGGTGTATTAAATCGCTCCCCATAGCAATGTGCTACTCCCGGGCACTGCGCATGCCCAGTAACAGCCTCTGAAGCCGCTGCCCTTCCCCCTGCCTGGACCAGCCGTAACGTTCCGCCGGGCGCTGGGGGCGGGGCTGGAGCGGGGCGGGGGAGTAACAGGGAGCGGGGGCGGGGGCGCTGAGCAGGAAATTGATGGGCGGGGGTGGCGGTCAGGCAGCTGGACGCAGGGTCGGGGGGGAGGGGGCTAAAGGGCACAATCCGGGCTGGGGGGAGGAGCAGGAGCTGAGCTCAGGAGGAGGTGCTGGCAGAGCTCCCCGCTTTGGTGTGAGGGCGGAGGTGTCGTGGGTGGAGAAGCCGGAGTTGCAGGGTGGAGGGGGTAGATCTGTTTCTGTGCAGCCAGGACATTCCTGGGGTGGGGGGAGGAGGTGAGTTAACTGGATCATGTTCCTGTTTTTGCCACTTCCTCCCACACACACATTCTCTCACGATTTCCCCTTTTCTCTCTCATTATCACACGTGGCTATGAAATCCAGGGAGATTCTCCTCCTCCCCCCAATGATCAGCTCTCTAATTGCCTCTAATTTTCCCTTTTCTCTCCATACTTCTCAAATGTCAATTTAAAATCTCTCCGATGGGGGGTGGATTTTCCCACCCATTTTATCTGCAGCGATTTGTCCTTGTTTGGGTGGGAAATTGTTGCCCTGGGTCATTCCCCGGAACATGGCTCCCCCTGGAGTGGGGATGGGATGGGATGAGGTGCCCGTTCTCTGCCAGGAAAGGGAAGGGAGGAGCACATCCCCCATGGAGACTGCCCAGACCCCATTTCCCAATCCCCCTGAAGCCCCCTTCCATTGTCCCAGGAGCCTTCCAGCTTCCCCCCACTTAAATCAGCTCCTCAAAGGGCTCTGAGCTGCTCACGTGAATGGTTGCCCTGGGTCTGGGGGGGCCATCACATTCTGTTTATGTATTGGACAGTCATACAAAACCCAGTCCAACAGTCCCCCTTTTCCACTAGTTATTTAATAGCAACATCAAATCCCCTCCGATCTTGGTGGTTTTCTCTCATGTTATCAAATGTCATTTGTGACAGGTTCTCTCTGCGTATCTCAAAGATTGATATAATTTACCCCAAACATTTGCCCCACTTCTCTCTAGTTGTTTTATTTCTAATTGAATATGATGGGTTGTTTCCAGATGTGCTAAGATGCAGCCGCCTCTGGGGTGGATCCATGGTGGCCATTATTTGCTAGTGACAGCCCGTGGACCTTTCTTGCCCTCCAGGCCTTCCATTCTTCTGTTAAAGAAGCACCCCCCAGGCTCCCTCTGCCTGTGTGACTCGCCAGCAGAGAGTGGTGTTAACTTTCTAGCCACTTCTCACACTCTGTGAGGTAACACTTGCAGGGGCAGGGAAGGTGTCTGTGTGGGGACATTGCAGCTGAAGGGGCACTGTGGTAGGGGGAGGCCTCTGGGTGGCTGGGCAGGGGGTAATCTAGTCTGGTTGGTGGGTTGTGGAGGTTTGGGGTTTTCGGGGGTGGTGGTTCTGATGTGCCCATCCCTGAGGCTATGAGTCCTGGAGCTGGGTATCGCTGGAGGCCTGGTGGCTGCAGAACAGTGGGGGTGGGTGTCTCTTGGGGGCGCGGGACAGAGGGTTAGAGGGAGCCTGGTTCTGTGCCAGGGGCTCTGTATGTGCTTCCCCCGCTGGTTCCTGATTTTGTTGCCATGCCCAGTGCACAGAGCTGGGGGAGGGGATCCCTGGCACTAGGTGAGGGCATGCCAGGGAAACAGAGTGAGGGGTCCCACTGTAAAGCATCAGGGGGTCACACTGGGCAGAGGAGGGGGTCCCAGGCAAATGTCAGGGTATATCTTTCTGGAGGGTGGGGAAGTTCCTAGGCAGGCAGTGAGGGACTGAGTTCCCAGTGGGGGGGTGGTCCCTGGAGGGGGTCCCTGGCTGCTGGGGGATCTTGGTGGGGGTAACTCTTTGGGATTCCCAACCTGACAATCATGGTCTGGTGGGGGTTCTCTGGCTTGTGGGGCTTTGAGGGGTATCTGGGGTCCCTGGCCAGGGACTCTGGGGGCTGCATCCCAGGGAATATTTGATGGGCCCCTGGCTGGGGGGTGTCTGGGGCCCCTGGCTGGCGGGTCTGGGCTCTGGGTACTAGGGGGTGTCTGGGGGCTCCTGCTAACCATGATCCTTCTCTCTGGTCAACTTGTGCCAGAGTCCTGGCTCCAAGCACTGCGTGGCATTCCCCAGTCACGTGCCGTCACTGTGATAACTTTCTGTCCACTTAGCAAACACAGTTAGTGTGAAATCACAGATTTTGCTTTTCTCCTCTTTTGAGGACTGCAGGAACTTTCGGTTCCGTTTGGAAAATTTGTGCCCCCAGTCCTTGTCCTAGATCTGCGGGGGTGAGGGAAGTGGGAAGGGAGTCAGCACTGCCACACGATGGTCTTTTCCACAGCATTCTGAACTCATTCTTTTTGAAATCTAGTGTTATTGAGACAATTGTTAATCCAGAGTAACTGTATGGAAAGACAAGGAGTAATTCCAGATGGACAGTGGGGCAAATGAGATCAGCAATTCTCCCTGTGAGGAGGGGCTCCCATTTGCTGCTCTCCCCAGAGAGCTAAAGGAGGGAAGCTGCTCAAACGCTCTGTCCCTCTCTGCTCAGGATATTGGGGTTCAGCTTCCTGGGTCAGAGACTGCAGCCTCCATTGTGATCTGGAGCTGCAGCTCCCCCAGTGGGGCTCTGTGCTGGGAAGTGACCTTAATTAAAGCTTCTTCTCTGCCCGGCCCAGGGGATGACTTTCTGCAGCTGGTCCTAGTCCCCTAGGGCAGCCCTGGGCCCTCTTACTACTAAATTCTGAGCCAGAGTCTCCAGGTAACTGAAAGACCACAGGGAATGTCCTAGGGTCTGGCAAGAAAGTGACTCTGCACAAACAACCCCACCTCATTTCTCCTCCCATTAGCGGTTGCCAGGAGGAAATCCAGCCATGGGAGAGCAAAGCCCCCAGGAATGGGACTGTCCCCGCCAGAGGGGCAGGGAGAGAGGACAGGGGAAGGAGAGACTGAAAGTGGCAGTGGGAGAAATGAATGTGGGGGAGAGATTTCCAGCTCTCTAGTCCACCCAGACACAAGTATTGCTGCATCCTGGGACAGAACCACTTTCCAGTGAACAAAACAAGGATCAGACAGAGCAAAAGCCAGTTCCTGACTCCATATTCCCCCTGCTGGGGTGTGGCTGCCGTGGGGTCAGTGTCTGAGGGAATCCCCCACAGTGACTCCTTTGGTTCTGCTCTTTTCTAGCCTTGTGTTCGGAGAAGGGGTGAGGGGAGGGAGAAGGGAGGTTAAAAATGTATCTGTGGACTTAGCCTGGCAGGAGGGGCCAGATCTAAATTGTAATAAACAGACTGAGCATTTCCCAGCATGACAGAATCTAGGGTGTCTGTCTGCAGGGGAAGGGCCTGTGGGAATTATGATGTGAAATTAACTAAAACTGGTTCTGAAACGCCCACAATTGCCCTTCTCCCCCAGACAGGCTGTAGAATGACGTCCATGTTTTGCTCCAGCTCATCCCAACCTGGCGTGGGACAGGAAAGGGAAATGGGTGCAGTGGAGTCAGTCCAGGTGGAGATTATCGGGGGGTTGCTGGTGGGTTCCTGCTGGAGGAAAGGGAGAGCAAATACACCTGAGGTGGGAAGTTTGGCAGAGTCTGGTTTGGAGGTTGGAGCGGGGCAGGAAATTCACAGAGTGGGGAAAGGAGTAGGCCAGGGTGTGGCAAACCTCCTGGGAGTTATTTACTAAGTGGCCTAGATTCTAGGAACAGACCCAGGAGGTTTGAAGGTGGAAATGCCCTAATTTGTGAAGAAAGAAAATAGCCCATCTACATGGAGCACGTCAAACTGACCAGACTCCTAGTACTGGAGCCTGACCTCACTAACCAGCACCTGCTCTGAGATATGGAGTGGTCAGCCATGAGTCAGACTTATTGGAGCTGCCTCTCCCTTCATATCCCGCTCCTCATAATGAGGAGGGTGTTGGGCGTCCTACCAGCGAGCTCTCCCTTGACCCTGCTAGGGGCTCCATCTCCTGTATCAGTCAGTGGCTAGTAAGGGGGTGATGGATCTGCTGGGGGAGACAAGGGGGTCTCTCTTCATCCCCTCACCCTGGTATTTGCTGGATACTCTGAGCGAGGTCGAGGTGGGACTCTCCTGACTATGATCCACCCAGAGCTTCCATTTGATTCACGCCTCTCTGCCACAAATAGTGGGGCTGTGAGTGGGGCAGCAAGTCCTTAGTGTTGGACTCTTGCTCTTTCAGAGGCCGGTGACCTTGGAAGAGGTGGCTGTGTATTTCACCAGGGAAGAGTGGGCTCTGCTGGACCCCGCTCAGAGAGCCCTCTACTGCTATGTCATGCAGGAGAACTATGAGACGGTGGTCTTGCTGGGTAAGGGTTCCTGTCCCTTCTGTTCTTGGAAGGGGAAATGAAGAGTGAAGGTTCATGCCACCCCCACAATGCCATCTGTACCCTGTCCTGTTTCAGCATCACCCCAATAGGCCAGTGACACACATACTACCAGAGACCCTCCTCTGCTGCAGAAGACTTTGGGAACAGAGCACAGGAGCCGTATTGCACAGTGTCAAATAGCTCCTCTTTGCTCAAGTGAAACTGGGGGTTAGGTCTGGCATAACTGTCCCATACCCCTAATCATTTCTGTTGCCCTTTTCTGAACCTTTTCCAATTCCAATATATCTATTTTTGAGATGGGGTGACAACATCTGCATGCAGTATTCAAGATGTGGGTGTATCATGGATTTATTTGCTATTTTTACAAATATGATCTATGAGATATTCTGTCATATCTATCCCTTTCTTAATTATTTCCTACATTGTTCACTTTTTTTCACTGCTGCTGCACATTGAGTGGATGTTTTCAGAGAACTATCCACAGTGACTCCAAGATCCATCTCTTGAGTGGAAACAACTAATTTAGACCCCATCATTTTGTATGTATAGTTGGGATTGTGCTTTCCAATGGGCTGCACTATGTGCTATCCTGTCATCTAGCACTGCTGAGATCCTGGATTCAGTAATATCTCTGCCCTTTCTGTTCCCTTTCTCCAATGAACCCCGCCAGCCCATGCTTCCTGTTCCCAGCTTCCCCAGGATTCTCGCACTGTCTCTGAACTTCTCTGTCAGCAAGAAGCAGTGCCAAGCACACTTGCCGTCTGTCTGAGTCTTCGATTTCTGGGACATGGATTTACTTTCTCTGTGTTGTAAGAGGCTCTGTCATAATGAGTGTCTCTGACGTTACCCAGAGTACAATCTGGACTGTTAAATGGCTGTGTCCCCTCAGTTCTCCAGCCTGGGGTGCCTTTTCCACTGTTTTCCCGCGAGAACAGCCCCTCTTGGCCACTTAAAACACAGTCTCCAGCATGTAACTCACTCCCAGCTACGCAGTATTGAGTGCTGCTAGACAGCCACTCATGAATTACACCTCAGGAGAAAACCAGCAAATTCTCAAGTGCCCAACTTTCCCCCAGAAATGTGCATCTTGCACTGTCCAGCACGCTACTGAATGACACAAGCTCATATGAAGTCTGTCATTTCATCAGTGGAAAATGACATGCGCCAGCTTGTTATCCCAAACAGAGTTTCCAACACACTTTAATCCACACATACTGGTTAGATGAACAATAAACCAAGATTGTTAACTACCAAAAACTAAAACTAGGCCCAGTTCATGAAAGGGGCACTCCCAGGAGAGACTGTATAAAGGCTGGAACATGAAACACCTTTGTAAACCTGAGACAGCTGCCTTGGGGACAATGACATGGAGAATCCCCCAAAGTGACTCCTTTGTTTCTGCTCTTCTCTGGCCTCCGATTGTTCCTTCCAATGTGGTGTACTTTGCACTTGTCTCTACTGAATTTCATCCTATTTACTTCAGATTATTTCTCCAGTTTGTCCAGATCATTTTGAATTTTAATCCAATCCTCCAAAGCACTTACAACCCCTCCCAGCTTGGCGTTGTCCGCAAACTTGATACGTGTAAGAGAGAGACTGTTACTGGGAGGGTTTCCCCATGTGTCAGAGGGTTACACCCTGGTGTGAGGGGGCTAGGCCTGTACTGGAATAAGGTTACTTTGTGCTTCACAGTGTGCCAGAACCTAGAATATGCATTAGCAGGGGAAAAGCTGGGGAAAATCGGCTTGTGGAATGGACAAAAACCTAGTCTGAATTCTCACACTTTGCCCCTTTCACCCCGGGAGGCCAGAGAATAACATCCACGTTTCACTGCAGATCATCTCGTCCTCCCAGGGGCAAGGAAATGGCTGCAATGAAGCTGGCTCAGGTAAGAGATTATCAGGGAGGTGGTGGTGGGCTCTGCTTGGAGATTGAGGAGCAGTAAATGCATAGGAGGGTGGAAATTGCTAGAGGTGGTGGGAAGCAGGAAATATCTCGGGTGGAGAAAGGGAGGGGACAGCATGTGACAAACCTGCTGAGACTTGTGTAGTGTAGGGCATGATGGGTTGTCACCCCCGGGCAGCAGTTTGTGGAGCTTCTGGGAACTGCTGTGTCCTCTAACCCTCACGCTGGGCTGGCCCTTCTCACACTGCTTTGCTGGAGATTTCGCCAGCCTCTCCAGGGCCTGTTATCACCCAACGCAACAGCAGGTGGCGCCATGTTGCCAACTAAGCAACCTGAGTGCTTTACCTAAGCCACTCAAAGACAGTTAGAAGACAAGAGCCAATTTCCCACTCCCCAACCTTGCACACTTGCTGTAGTATAAATCCAGAATGATACCATCTTATAGTGCACGGGGATCCCTATAATGCAAGCTCATTAATATAGTTCATCTTCCCCTCGATATGGGACAGATGTGCACAACAAGCTGAGATTTTCCCCAGACACTTCACTCAAAATACGCTGGTTAAGATAAAGCATCAAACAAGTTTATTAACTGCAGAAAGATAGATTAAGTGATTATTAGTGTTAACAAACAGATCAAAGCAGATTATTTAGCAAATAACCAAAACTCAGATTAAGCCTAACATGCTAGATGGCTAGAATTTGAATTAGCAATTTCTCACCCTGACTGATGGTACAAGCAGTCCCCCAAGTTTCCATACACAAGCTAGAAATCTCTTGATCCTGGGAGGTGCACTTTCCCCACATCAGTTTTTGTTTCTCAGTTGTTTCCAGGAGTTCTCTTGTGTGGGGAATGAGGCCAAGAGATGATGTCACATCCCACCTTATGCAGCTTTTCCATATGGTGGGAACCTTTTGTTCCAAACTCAGTTCCTAGTCCAGTTTGTGGAAAAATACAGGTACTAAAATGGAGTTTAGTGTCATGTGGTCTGGACACAGGCCCTGCTGAGTCATACTAGCCATGACTCCTAGGCTGGCTGAAACATTCACAGGAAGGCTAAGCTCTTCCACAGTCCATTGTCTTTGTTGAGCCATCAGCGCTGTCTGGCTTCTTCATTGCTGTACCTGAAAGGCTCGTTGTGGGTGTTACCCAGAGTAAGCACATTTGAAATACAGATACAGAGTCAATATCCATAACTTCAGATACGAACATCATATGTGCACACAAATAGGATAATCATATTCAGCAAATCAGAACTTTTCCAGTGACACCACGCATGATGCATCTTGTACAAAATAGATCATAATTATGTCCTAATCATATTATAATCATACCATTATGATGAATATGGGGGTGTAGTTTCAGATAGGTCCTAATTTCAAGGCACAGGAGTTGGAAATGGAGCTTCCCCTCTTTGTGGAACAGGAAATAAACCTCCAGCCAGGGCTGGGACAACTTCCCAGAATCCCAGTGATGGAGCCTGACTCTCCTGGCATTTCATTAATTACCACCAACCCCAATCTTTGTGGCAACTGTAAACTTTATCAGTGATGATTTTGTACTCTCTTCTAAGTCATGAATAAGAATGTTAAATAGCACAGGGCCAAGAACCAATCCCTGCAGGAACCTGCTAGAAAGAAATCCACTCGACCATGGTTCCCCATTTACTATCAGAGTTTTTAATCTATTTAATGTATGCCGTGTTTATTTTGTATCATTCTAGTTTTTTTAGTAAAAATATTGTGGTGATCAAGTCATGTCCCTCACAGAAGTTTAGTTATATTACATTAATACTATTAGCTGCAGCCAAACTTTTGATCTCATCCAATAAGGATATCCCGTTAGTTTGATAGGCTCTATTTTCTCTAAACCTTTGTTAATGGGCACTACAATTCTGACCTTCTAACTTCTCTTCTTTACTATTGGTTTCCCCTTTCTTCCATATATTTTATTTGGAGAGTGCTGGGATTCCTACCAGGGAGCCACTAACAGGGTCCAGAGACAGCCCCATCTCCTATATTTAGCTCTGGCTAATAGCTATGTGATAAATGTGAAGATCCTGCTTCTATCTGTCAGCTGGGAGACACAAAGGTTCTCTCTCTCTACCCTCTGATGCCTCCTGGCTGCTGTAAGCAAGGTGGGGTGGGACTCTGTTAACTTGTGCCTTCCGGAGCTTCCATTTCCCTGGTGCTGCTGTTCCGTGAATAGTGGGGTTGTGAGTGGGTCAGCAGGTACTGAGTGTTGGAGTCTTGCTCTTTCAGGGGCCGATGACCTTCGAGGAGGTGGCTGTGTATTTCTCCAGGGAAAAGGGGACTCTGCTGGACCCCACTCAGAGAGCCCTCTATAGGGATGTCATGCAGGAGAACTATGAGACAGTGGTCTTGCTGGGTAAGGATTCCTGTCCCTTCTGTTCTTGGAAGAGGAAATGACGAGTGAAGGTTCATGCCACCCCCACAATGCCATCTGTACCCTGTCCTGTTTCAGCATCACCCCAATAGGCCAGTGACACACATACTACCAGAGACCCTCCTCTGCTGCAGAAGACTTTGGGAACAGAGCACAGGAGCAGTATCACACAATGTCAATATATCTCCTCTTTACTCAAGTAAAACTGGGGGTTACGTCCAGCATAATGAACAGAAGCTTCCTACCCCCAGCCTTCTCTCAAACCCTGAGCCTTCTCTACCCAAACCGGAATGTGCTTGGGGTGTAACAAGCAGACGACAGGAATGAGAGCTGCCGGTCCAGGGTTACTTATCATTCAGACACTCAGTGCGTCCTTGAACGCTGGCTGGGAGTATCCAGACAGGGGAGCTCCAGCAGCAGATCTCTGAATCTCACCCAGGATTACAGATGACGCAACTCCTCACTGATCTAGATTGTACCCTAGCATGTGAAAATGGCCTAGGTTGATAGTGACATTTCTTGAGACATGGAGAGTCTTACTCCCATATCACCAGGTGAAATAAAAATAACAGGAAAAGCCAAATATGGAAAACTGATTGTTCAGCTGCTTTTGACCTGCATCATATTTTCCATGCCATGTACTGTGAAGCTTGTGTTTGGGACACAGGAAGTACAAGCCACATGGCAAAAGGAATATAAAGCGCAGCTGCATCATCTCCATCTTGTCTTCAATCCCCCTTCCTAACTCTGGAGCAACTTCTCTACAAATTGAACCCTGGAACAAAGGACTGAATGACCCATCCAAGCTGTGGATGCGTTCCAGACAGACTTTCAAGCCAGTAACTCACCAATACTGCTAAGAACCTGATATAACCATTTTGGAATGTATCTGACTGCTTTTCCATTTAACTTCTTTCTGTCTTTCTTTCGTTTAAACCTTTAGTTTAGATGTTAAAGAATAGTCTGGAAGGATGGAATTTAACTTCATTCTTTCATTTGTTCTTTCTTCTAAACATTTAGTTTAACTGCTAAAGGATTCACTGTCAGCATGGTATTTTGGATGAGATCCAAACCTATAGTGACTGGGTAATGTGGCTGACCTTTCACCCACCCACTTCCTGGATCCAATTAGGATCATTCTCCTAGCTGCCCTCTGGCCATGCTGTATCACACTGAGCAGAGTTTTTAAAATAACCTCTCACTGTACGGGACCTAGTTGCTGATTAGGAATCAGAAAACTGTCATGCAATAAAGGATGCCGTGTGATTTCTTTTTTCAGAGTCTCAGTTAACCAGTGTGTGGGATCAGAAGCACAGTTTGTGACTGGTCAGTGAGTTTAACTTCGGTGTTAACCACCAGTTTGGGGAGCATCTGCTCTCCCTTTTTCAGCCTGCTCTGACCTTGGCATTTTCAGTGAGGACTGCCCCAGGCACACCAGGTCACACTAAGCACTGAAGATAAATTAATAGAATTCTTTTGATGACTAAGTTTTATGAAATCAACTGAACTCCTTTGTTTTCTTTCATCTGAGCAGGGTTTCTGGTTTTCCAACGTGATGTGATCTCCCAGCTGGAACAAGGGGAAGAGCCATGGGTCCCAGAGCTGCAGGGTTTAGAGGAAAGAGAGATCCTGATATCTCCCTGCACAGATGAGGAAACATTAAACCAACTCAGAATCTGTAAGTGTCTGAAAGAAACATCTGGGATGCCCTACAAAGGTCTTGAGGAGTCTCTCAGTTCATTATTGTCCATAGCAGGGGGTCCCATCCGCAGGGTAAATATAGCTCACGGCTTCCTATAGATCCTAGCAGACACCGGCAGTAGCTTTCTCCCTTCCCCCTGCGAAGTTGGATGAGATGTGAAGGCTGAATTGATCCCCTCCTCTCTCTTGTTGGGAGGAGCTGAGTTCCTGATTTTTATTTGACCTCTCTCCAGCACTTGTTTTGGTTTGGCCTTCCCCTTTCCATCCCTGTTTGAGGTTTCTGTCTCTATCACAGCAGGTGATGCAATGACATGTGAGAAAAAGGAGCAGAATTCTCAGCAGGGAAATGTTGAGCAAGTGGATAAACACAGAGCATTATCGCAAAGAGTGAAAAGGAATGTGTCCAGCAGTCATGAGCAGGGAAGATCCTGTGAGGTTCAGCACAGACCAGAAAAAGAGCAGGGAAACCAGCCAGGGGAGAAAATGGATAAATTTATTTCCTGTCAGGGAACTCAGAAGGGCCTTAAAGAAACCAGAATACAGCAGGAAATCTGCAGGGAAAAGCAAAAAAATACCAGCGCTGAGCGTGGGAAAAACTTCACTTACAGATCAGGCCTTTCTCAACATCAGAGAATCCACACAGGGGAGAGGCCCTATGAATGCCATGAGTGTGGAAAACTCTTCACTCAAAGATCAGCCCTTATTAGGCATCAGGGAATCCACACAGGGGAGCGGCCCTATGAATGCCGTGAGTGTGGGAAATGCTTCAGTAACAGATCAGTCCTTATTAGGCATCAGAGAATCCACACAATGGGGGAGGACCTATGAATGCGGTGAGTGCGGGGAAACCGTCAGTCACTGCTCAAACCTTATTACCCAACAGAGAATCCACACAAGAGACAGGCCCTACGAATGCCGTGAGTGTGGGAAAACCTTCATTCGCAGCTCAAACCTTATTACCCATCAGAGAATCCTTACAAGCGAGAGGCCCAGCGAATGCCGTCAGCCTGCCTGCACAACTCGTAAAGCGGCGAGGGCCACATTACTCTAAAGAAAAAAGCTAAGGGCGGAAACCCCCCGGCCCTGCAGAACCACCCCCACCTCAGGACTTCCCGGCCCGGTGGAAACACCCCGCCCAGCCCTGCAGAAACAAACCCTCCTTCCCCAGTACCGCCCCACCAAAACAGCTGTGGGTCAAAAAGGAAGGTTGGGGGTGGGGTGGTGATACTTGATTTTAAATCAACCAGGGGCTCCCAGCTGAAGAGGTGGCTGGGAGCCCTCAAAGTCAAACTAAAGGGCCTGGGGCTCGGTGGCTGGGGGAACCTGGACCTTTGTGGGGCTGGGGCAGTGATTTAAAAGGCCCAGAGCTGTTGCTGAGAGGAGCCTAAGCCCTTGAAATCCCAGTCCCACTCCATCCGCTGGAGCTGTGGCCGGGATTAAAAGGGCTCTGGGCTGCCTTCAGCCGCAGGGATCTCTGAGCCCTTTAAATCTCAGCCGCTGCTGGGATTCAAAGGGCTCTGGGCTGCCCGTGGTGGCAGAGAAGTGATTGAGTATGTCACCCTAAACCAGTGGTCCCCAAACATTTTACACTGTGCCCTCTTATCCATGGCTGTGGCCCCTCAGAAGCCACAGTTGAGAACTGGGGCTGAGGGTGGGGCTGTTGCTTGCTGGGGAGAGGGGTGTGGACAGTGGTAAAGGGGTCGACGCCAGGCTGGGAGCCAGAGTCTCAGGCTGAGGGTGGGGTTGGGGAAGAGCTGGGATAGAGTGCTGCTGAGTAATGCTCCCTCCCTGCCCTCCATAGGGGCTGGCTCAGGCCCTGAGGTGCCTACCCCTCCATCAGGACGCAATAGGTATGTTCTGCTGCCCTTCACTCATACAGGAAGGAGAATAACATTTCATTCCACTCAATCCTAAAGTGATTTGTAACCCACCACCATCCCAAACTGGTCATTTTGGGAAAGCGGCCCCACCATGCTGCATACCTAGGCAGAGTAGGTGTGTCTATGCAAACACGGTCTGTTCCTGAAGTCTTTCCCCCAGTTCCTCACTAGATATGAGTGGGGAGCTCATTCAGCCCCTGCTTATGCTTAGTATTTAAAAACTCCATCATATCCCTATCTCTGCCGGCCTTAAATTTCTCTTCCTGTCCATTTCCTGACAGCTCAGGTGAGGTGACCGAGTGGTTAAGGTGATGGACTGCTTATCCATTGTGCTCTACACGCATAGGTTTGAATCCCATCCTCGTTGGAGGCATTTGGTCTTCACCCCTCCTTTATAGACAACCATCGCCCCCTTTGGTACAATAACAGCTCTAGCAATGTTGCTTCCTACAAACAAAAACCTTCTGAGAAATTCAGACCCCCTCATTGCTTTAAATAAAATGTCTAAATCCCACATTTCTAAAATGTTTTTCTCTAGTCCTGTATTTCTTAGCTTTTCTCTCAAAAGGTAACATCCTCATAATCTCCCTCAAACACCCTGGGACCTGCCCAAATTCTTAAAATACTCCCATCCTGAGCAAGGCCTCAACAGTGAACCAGAGCTAGTGCCTAGGCCAAGCTGTTCTGAAGGAGGCAAGTCAAACATTTTCTCTCTGCTTCCCTTGGCAAAGTCTGACTGGGAAAAGAAAATCCCCCAAACTGAAAATTTTCTGCTGAAAAACCAATACTAGTCTGTTTGGGGACTTTGGTTTGAAGGCATTATTATTATTCTCTTCTGATTTCTGAATCAGTTTTGTCATCCAGGTGTGTTTCCAGCTGTTGAGTTGTGGAGAGAGAGGCCAAGTCATGATGTCTCTACCCTTCTTTCATAGTTCCTTCCAACTTTCTAGAAAGCTCCTTTGCTAGGATGTGAGTCAAGCAGTGCCCATTGTTGCTGTGTTATCTCGGAGAAGTCTGCATTGTACACGGTTCCTGGGATAGTCCTTGGGAGTGTGGATCCCTTTCATGGGACAGCAGCGAGTCTGGTTCCTCCATTGCCACACCTGAAAGGCTGGTGGTGGGCATTTCCCAACCTCATAACATATCTCAGTAACACACACAGAGCAAACTTCATAACTTCCCAGCCAATGCTACACACACAGACCAACACAATATTAATGTTCAACAGATCAAGACTTTTGAAATGATACCTCACCAGGCAGACTTTGTAGAAACCATATCATCATTATATGAGAGTGGTGAATATGGGGCTTCGAGGTGCTACTCTGAGCACAGCGTGCCACATCTGGGATGACATTGCAATGGAGATGTACCCGTAGAGTCCATCTCTGCTAGGATAAAGATGGCAGCATGGCTGGCCTGGGTCATCTGACTTGGGCTCATGGAGCTAACGCTGAGGGGCTAAAAACTGTGGTGCAGATATTTGTGTTCACGCTGAAGCCTGGGTTCAGAAACCCTCACCCTCCTGGGGTCTCTGAGGTTGGGCGCAAGCCCATCTGTCTGCACTGTAATGTTATAGTCTTGCAGCCCAAGCCCCATAACCCCGAGTCAGCTGGCCGGGCTTTGAGACAGGTGCCCTGCGTGTTTTAATCACAGTGTAGACATAACATTAGGATACATCTACAGTGCAATGAAGCACCATGGCTGGCCCATGTCAGATTAATCAGGGTCATGCGGCTTGGTCTGTGAAATTTCATTATACGTATCTCGGCTCAGGCTCTGTACCCTGCTCTAGGAGCCCAGAAGGTTGAGAGGGAGTTTAGCGAGTGGAAATGGTAAAACCGCAGTGAAGTATTACCCTGGACTCATGGCATTTCTCCATCGGTCTGTCTGCTTTGGGAGAGGGACTTAAACATGTCCTGCTGCAGTTGTTATTTCAAAGGGTGGTTTAGGATTTTCATTCTCAAACATGGTGCACAAAGTAGGACTCAATCCTCAGTGTAAATAAACAAGCTACCAACACATCAGGGATTCCAATAACAGCGGCCGGTATTCTCTGGGCACTGAGATTTTTCAAGGAGTTGGTGGCTCCTTTCTTTCCTCTTCCTGGAGTAAACTCAGCTTTTTATTCCATCCTTGATGATTCATGGGATAATAGCAGCAGCCTGAAGAAAGAGGAGAGGGAATATCTCACTGCCAGGGGTGAAGGTGGCCACATCACCTCTGTTTGACCATTGCCATTGCAGGAGAGAAGGTTTCAGTGGAATTGAATGCTCTGGCTCAGACAAGTAACACTGGAAGATTTTACTGTTCATGGATCCATGCAAAGGAAATTGTGTCTCTGTGTGAAAATGGGGAGGGAAATGAAACACCCACATGGTGGCATCTAAGGCAGAAGGGACCCCTATAGGATTAGAACAGAATAAATTCTCAAGCAGCATGTTTCTTACTTTGCCCGTCTGTCAATTTTGATTATTATCAATGGAAATATTTTGCCATCGGGTTGTGTGTTTACACAGAAATTGACATTTACTAACAAATAAGTAATTCTTCCAAGCCTGCCTAGTCTGCCAGTGCTGAGTTTAGAAGAACAGAGTCACTCTTCCCCGTCCCCATGCCAGGCCTGGGCTCTCCATGCTGCCCACTTTCCGCAATGTTGGGATCCATCCCTGATCTCCCCTCAGACCTCTGCCCCCCACCCTCACTTCTAGGATCCCCTCCCCACACTGTCCAAATGCCCTGCTTCTAGGATCCCTCCCCCTTGCCCTTCCTCCCCTCTGAGCAAAAGCTCTGCACTATTCCCACACTGGGAATTGAACCCCAGGCCACCTGGGTGAAAACCAGGAATCCAGATCACTAGACCACATGGGACTGGGATTGTATTGCTGGTCTACTAAGGCAACCCCTCATGAGAGCAGCAGCACCACTCAGCAGGGATTGCACACAGGGCTGCATTAACCGTTCAGGTGCTGAGGTTTTCCCTCTCTCCATTCCCAGTGCCTGTGATCAGGAAATAGACATCAGGGCTCGCAGGTGCTGCACAGACCATGACTGAGATCAGAACCCCACATTGCACTAGGTGCTGTACAATCCCTGGCCAACACTGGGACTCCCAGGGGGTCCCCTCAATTTCCGTGATCCTCTGCTGCCCAACTTCTTCTGACTCCCTCTGGCTCACCCCCCCCGCAAAAAACCCACCTTTCCAAGCAGTCCTCCTTTCCCTGCCCCCTAATTTTGCTTTCACACCCTGAGACCATCTCCTCTCTTCGTCCCTCCTCTCCCCACGAGGTGAGCAGAGATGGAGGCTACTTCAGCCAGCAGAGTCAGCCCCAGCGACCCGCCCGGGGCAGTGTTTGCAGACACAGGGAGGAAGCAGCTGGAAGTGGGGGGTACTGGGAAGAAGGAGGCAGGAGAACAAAGCCCAGAGCCTGGGGGCGGGGCTCTGGAACTGCCTGGGGCAGGGCAGCTCCTTGGGGCGGGGCTCTGGCACAGGCAATGGGCGGGGCAGCTCCTGGGGGAGGAGCCCTAGCAGAGGCCGGGGGTGGGGCAGATCTTGGGGGCGGGGCAGCTCCTGGGGCGGGGCTCTGGCACAGACAAGGGGTGGGGCAGCTCCTGGGGGTGGGGCTCTGGGGGCAGTGGGATGTTAGGTCAGCTGCTCCCCCCTCCCTGCTCCTGCAGGGGCTGAGTGAGTCCCCCCCCCAAACAGCCTCAGGGGTCAGGGTGGGCGGGAGTGCGGGGCCAGCAGCAGCACAGCCCGCCCCGCTTCCCTGGGCTGCCCCGCACACCTCGGGCTGATGGCTCTGCCATGGCATCCTCATGAATCGCTGCTCCCTGCTCGCCAGGCTCGGCTTCAGCCACAGCAACATCGGATGCCCCAGAGAGCCCAGCTAGGCTGGGGCTGGGGGTAGTGGAAGGTTAGGGGAAGAGGAAGCTCCAGATAGTGGCAGAAGGGTTGCGGGAGGGGAGAGAAGCGGAGCTGGAGTGGGGGAGGAGAAGCCCCGGACTGGACTGGAGCCACGCTGGGGAGGGGACGGGGGAGGAGAAGCCATGGGCCCCTGCAGGAGCTGCAGTTGGGGGAGGGAGAGGGAGAAGCACCAAGCTGGGGAAGAGGAGGAGAAGCCACGCTGGGTTGGTGTTATATCCTTGGGAGCAGCCTGTTTAGGAAGAAATCACTTGAGGCCAGACAGCAGACAGTTAACAAAACTACCATTTATTTACAGACACAGAGCTCGCCTAACAGGCTGAAGCTGGCTGGGCTATCCCTAATAATCTAACTCAGTTGCCATAGGAATAAAAGCCATTACAGCAAAATACACAACATTTTCCTCCCCCGCTGATAAGAACACCTCCCCTAAATAAAACACACTCTAGACTAGAGGCAGCAAAGAATCCTGTGGCACCTTATAGACTAACAGACGTTTTGGAGCATAAGCTTTCGTGGGTGAATACCCACTTCGTCAGATGCATGTAGTGGAAAGTTCCAGGGGCAGGTATATATATGCAGGCAAGCTAGAGATAATGAGGCAGTTCAATCAGGGAGGATGAGGCCCTGTTCCAGCAGTTGAGGTGTGAAAACCAAGGGAGGAGAAACTGGTTTTGTAATTGGCAAGCCATTCACAGTCTTTGTTTAATCCTGAGCTGATGGTGTCAAATTTGCAGATGAACTGAAGCTCAGCAGTTTCTCTTTGAAGTCTGGTCCTGAAGTTTTTTTGCTTCAGGATGGCCACCTTAAGGTCTGCTATAGTGTGGCCAGGGAGTTTAAAGTGCTCTCCTACAGGTTTTTGTATATTGCCACTCCTAATATCTGATTTGTGTCCGTTCACCCTTTTCCGTAGCGACTGTCCAGTTTGGCCTATGTACATAGCAGAGGGGCATTGCTGGCATATGATGGCAGGTGAATGAACCGGTGATGGTGTGGCTGATCTGGTTAGGTCCTGTGATGTTGTCACTGGTGTAGATATGTGGGCAGAGTTGGCATTGAGGTTTGTTGCATGGATTGGTTCCTGAGCTAGAGTTACTATGGAGCAGTGTGCGGTTACTGGTGATAATATGTTTGAGGTTGGCAGGTTGCCTGTGAGCAAGGACTGGCCTGCCACCCAAGGCCTGTGAAAGTGTGCGATCATTGTCCAGGATGGGTTGTAGATCCCTGATGATGCATCAGAGAGGTTTTAGCTGGGGACTGTATGTGATGGCCAGTGGAGTCCTGCTGGTTTCTTTCTTGGGTTTATCTTGCAGTAGGAGGCTGCTGGGTACAGCAGAGAAACTGCTGAGCTTCAGTTCATCTGCAAATTTGACACCATCAGCTCAGGATTAAACAAAGACTGTGAATGGCTTGCCAATTACAAAACCAGTTTCTCCTCCCTTGGTTTTCACACCTCAACTCCTGTAACAGGGCCTCATCCTCCCTGATTGAACTGCCTCATTATCTCTAGCTTGCCTGCATATATATACCTGTCCCTGGAACTTTCCACTACATGCATCTGACGAAGTGGGTATTCACCCACGAAAGCTTGTGCTCCAAAACGTCTGTTAGTCTATAAGGTGCCACAGGATTCTTTGCTGCTTTTACAGATCCAGACTAACACGGCTACCCCTCTGATACTAGACTAGAGAAGGAGGGTAGACTGCTTCCATTCCAGGCTAAACCCCGGGGATTATTTTGTCCCATAACTGTGGGTTCACTCTAGCTAAAGATCCAGCCGATGAGGAGGCCTTCTGTCTCTAGGTGGATTACGGCAAACTTCTGGTGTTGTTGCACCCAAAAGTACCATGGGCTTAGGGTCTGCAGCACGAACAGGTGAGGAGGTGGTAATAACTCATGCTGGGCAAAGGGGTATCTCAACCGCTGGCAGTAAGGGAGGAGAACAGTCAGGAACAGGTGATTCGTGAGTCAGTGTCTGACCAGAAGAGGTGAAGTCACACCACTCAACTGCAGATGTGTCTGAGGACTGGCATGATCTGGCAACAGCTGATCTACATGTCGCCGCCAGGTAAGATTCTCTGCAGTCCGAACTGTGTAGGAAACAGTTCCGGTTTGAGTGATGATCGTGGCAGGGACCCATTTAGCTCCAGAAGTATAATTCCGAGCCAAAACTGGCTGTCCCGGGCTAAAGGTTCGATCTTTTGCTCTGGGTGCACGTCTGATGACTTGATGTTGCTGCTGATGTTGCACAATTTGTCAGGGTTCAGAAGGTTTCAGCAGATCAAAGCAAGTGCGCAGCTGTCGTCCCATCATTAGAATGGCCGGGGATGCCTGGGTGGTAGCATGAGGTGTGTTTCTGTAGAAAAGTAAGAAAGTATCCAGACTCTTTTGAATGGAGTGTTGTCCCCTTGCTGATTTCAAAGCGTGTTTCATTGTCTGCACAAATCTTTCAGCTAATCCATTGGTAGATGGATGATATGGTGCTGACTTGAAGTGGTGTATCCCATTTGCCTTCATAAAATTTTGAAACTCCTGAGAGACGAACTGCAGTCCGTTGTCGCTCACAAGTTGTTCTGGGAGACCAAAAGGACTAAAGAGTCCCCGTAGTTTTTGGACAGTACTCTCTGCAGTAGTGGACTGCATTATAGAGGCTTCTGGCCATTTAGAATGGCCATCTACTGCCACCAAGCACATGCTTCCTTCAAGGGGGCCAGCAAAGTCAAAGTGAATACGTTGCCACGGGTTTTCTGGCCAGTCTCATGGGTGTAGGGGTGCCCACTGGGGTGCATTCCTCATACCCTGACATGACATACAAGCTTTTGCTTTCTCTTCAATAGCACTGTCCAATCCAGGCCACCAAAAATAGCTTTGTGCAATTTCCTTCATGTGCACTATTCCACAGTGACTGGAATGTAGCTGTTCTAACATCTGTGATCTCAGTGGTGGTGGAATAATGACACGTCTCCCCCACAACAAACAACCGGATTGGACCGATAACTCCGTCCTCCTGGACATGTAGGCAACAAGGTCGGATGAGACCAGTAAGGTTTGTCGAGATTTTCCATGCATCACCAGGTCCATAACTTGAGACAATACTGGGCCAACGCGAGTTGCCTTCTTTATCTGAGTAGCAGTGATGGGTGTATTCTCTACCTGATCAAAGTAGAAGATTTCCTTTTGGGCACTATCTTGATGTTTGATCGGCAAAGGCAACCTTGAGAGGCCATCTGCATCGCCGTGCAGAGTGGATTTCCGATATTTAATTTTATAAGTGTATGCTGAAAGTAACAATGCCCAAGGTTGCATATAACTAGCAGCTAATGGGGTAATGCCTGTGTAGGGTCCAAAAATTGACGTCAGAGGTCGATGGTCTGTGAGAAGAGTAAACTTTCGCCCAAACAGGTACTGATGAAACTTCCGAATTCCAGAAACAATTCCTAATGCCTCACGTTCGATTTGGGAGTAGTTAGTTTTTGCTTTGCTTAGAGTGCATGAAGCAAAAGCAATAGGTCTCTCTTCTCCAGAAGGCATAATGTGTCACACGACTGCTCCTTTTCCATAAGGGGAGGCATCACAGGCAATTATAGGGGTAAGGATGGATCAAAGTGTGTTAGAACTTCAGAATTTAGCAGTGCATCCTTAGCTTTGTTAAATGCAACATCACAGGCTTCAGTCCACTTCCAGGCCTTGTTCTGCCCCAGGAGCTCATGAAGTGGTTTTAGCAGTGTGGCTAACTGTGAGATGAACTTTCCATAGTAGTTCAGTAGTCCTAGAAACAAGTGCAGCTGGCTTACATTTCAATGTGGGGGAGCCTCTACCATAGCTTTAACTTTTGCAGGGGCCTTATGAAGACCTGCAGAATCAATGATGTGTCCAAAATATTCAACAGAGAGCTTGAAGAATTCACACTTGTCTTTGTGAAGTCTCATAGACTCATAGACTCATAGACTCATAGGTCAGAAGGGACCAATCTGATCATCTAGTCTGACCTCCTGCACAAGGCAGGCCACAGAACCCCACCCATCCAATTTTATAACAACCCCTATCCCAGGACCGAGTTATTGAAATCCTCAAAAATGGTTTGAAGACCTCAAGCTGCAGAGAAACCATCAGCAAGCGACCCGTGCCCCACGCTGCAGGGGAAGGCAAAAAACCTCCAGGGCACCTGTCAATCCGCCCTGGAGGAAAATTCCTTCCCGACCCCAAATATGGCGATCAGCTAAACCCTGAGCATGTGGGCAAGAGTCACCAGCTAGCACCCAAGAAGGAATTCTCCGCAGCAACTCAGTACCCATCGCATGCAACATCTCCCCGCAGACCATTGAGCAGACCTGTCTGGTGGTAATTCAAGATCAGTTGCCCAAATTAACGATCCTATCATAACATCCCCTCCATATACTTATCAAGCTTTGTCTTAAAGCCAGGAAGGTCTTTTGCCCCTACTACTTCCCTCGGAAGGCTATTCCAGAACTTCACTCCCCTAATGGTCAGAAACCTTCGTCTAATTTCAAGTCTAAACTTCCTAATATCCAGTTTATACCCATTCGTCCTCGTGGCTACATTAGTACTAAACTTAAATAATTCCTCTCCCTCCCTAACGTTAACCCCCTTGATATATTTATATAGAGCGAGCATATCCCCCCGCAGCCTTCTTTTGGCCAGGCTAAACAAGCCAAGCTCTTTGAGTCTCCTTTCATAAGGCAGTTTTTCCATTCCTCGGATCATCCTTGTAGCCCGTCTCTGAACCTGTTCCAGTTTGAATTCATCCTTCTTGAACATGGGACACCAGAACTGCACACAGTATTCCAGATGGGGTCTCACCAACGCCTTATACAACGGTACTAACACATCCTTATCCTTGCAGGAAATACCCCGCCTGATGCATCCCAAAATCGCATTTGCTTTTTTAACAGCTGTATCACATTGGCGACTCATAGTCATCCTGCTATCAACCAGTACCCCAAGGTCCTTCTCTTCCTCCGTCGCTTCCAACTGAGGCGCCCCCAACGTATATCCAAAATTCTTATTATTAATTCCTAAATGCATGACCTTGCACTTTTCACTATTGTATTTCATCCTATTTCTATTACTCCAGTTTACAAGGTGGTTCAGATCTTCCTGAATAGTATCCCTGTCCTTCTCCGTGTTAGCAATACCCCCCAGCTTCGTGTCATCCGCAAACTTTATTAGCACATTCCCGCTCTTTGTGCCAAGGTCAGTAATAAAAAGGTTAAATAAGATCGGTCCCAAAACCGATCCTTGAGGGACTCCACTGGTGACCTCCTTCCAGTCCGACAGTTCACCTTTCAATACGACCCTCTGGAGTCTCCCCTTTAACCAGTTCCTTATCCACCTTACAACTTTCATATTCACTCCCAGCTTTTCCAATTTAACTAACAGCTCCCTGTGCAGAACCGTGTCGAACGCCTTACTGAAATCTAGGTAAATTATATCTACCGCATTTCCTTTATCTAAGTAATCCGTCACCTTCTCAAAGAAGGAGATCAGATTGGTTTGGCACGATCTACCTTTAGTAAATCCGTGTTGCAATTCGTCACAATTACCATTGACCTCTATGTCCTTAACTACTTTCTCCCTTAAAATTTTTTCCAAGACCTTACATACTACAGACGTCAAGCTAACAGGCCTATAATTACCCGGATCACTCTTATTCCCTTTCTTAAATATAGGAACTACATTAGCAATCCTCCAGTCATACGGCACAACCCCCGAGTTTATCGATTGCTTAAAAATTCTCGCTAACGGGCTCGCAATTTCACGCGCCAGTTCCTTTAATATCCTCGGGTGGAGATTGTCCGGGCCCTCCGACTTCGTCCCATCGAGCTGTTCAAGTACAACCTCTACCTCAGTTGCGGTAATATCCACTTCCATATCCACATTCCCGTTTATCATCCCTCCATCATCGCAAGGTTCCTCACTAGTCTTATTAAAAACTGAGGCAAAGTACTTTTTTAGATGTTGGGCCATGCCTAGGTTATCCTTAACCTCCATTCCATCCTCAGTGTATAGCGGCCCCACTTCTTCTTTCTTTGTTTTCTTCTTATTTATGTGGCTGTAGAACCTTTTACTATTGGTTTTGATTCCCTTTGCAAGTTCCAGTTCAATGTGGCTTTTAGCCTTCCTCACTTTATCCCTACATGTTCTGACCTCAGCAAGGTAGCTTTCTTTACTGATCCTGCCTTCCTTCCACTCCATGTAAGCTTTCTGCTTTTGTCTAATCCCCTCTCTGAGTTGCTTGCTCATCCAGTTTGGCCTACAACTCCTGCCCATGGTTCTTTTCCCCTTTCTCGGGATACAGGCTTCCGACAGTCTCCGCAGCTGTGACTTAAAGTAATTCCAGGCCTCCTCCACATTTAAATCCACTAATTCCTCCGTCCAATCCACTTCCCTAACTAATTTCCTTAACTCTTTACAATTAGCCCTCGAGAAGTCAAAAACCCTAATCGCAGATCTACATTTGTTTATCCTTCCATCTAGTTTGAACTGAATCAGCTCATGATCACTCGAACCAAGGTTGTCCCCTACCACCATTTCTTCTACGAGGTCCTCACTGCTCACCAACACCAAATCTAAAATGGCATCCCCTCTCGTAGGTGCTTCAACTACTTGATGAAGAAATCCATCCGCTATCACATCCAGAAAAATCTGACCCCTATTATTCTTGCAAGTACTCGTCCTCCAGTCTATATCTGGGAAGTTGAAGTCCCCCATAATCACACATTTCCCCTTTGTGTTTACTTCATTAAAGACATTAAAGAGGTCTCTATCCATATCCCAATCCGATCCCGGCGGTCTGTAGCACACCCCAAGCACTATCTCAGGGGAAGCTCTAGTTGCTTTTTTACCCAGCGTGATTTTTGCCCAGACAGACTCTGTCTTATCCATTCCATCGCTTCTTATTTCGCTACATTTAATTTCATCATTGATGTACAAGGCTACTCCACCACCTTTGCCTTTCTTCCTGTCTTTTCTGAACAGCACATAGCCTTCAATACCCGTGCTCCAGTCGTGAGTACTATTCCACCAGGTTTCGGTAATCCCTATAATATCCGGCTTCACTTCCTGCACGAGTAACTCCAGTTCCTCCATCTTCTTACCTAGGCTCCTCGCATTAGTGTACAAACCTTTTAATTTTTGGCGTTTGGTGTCAGTGACATTCTTTCCCCCGTCGTGCACAAACTTTCTACCACCAGCATCACCCGTTACTCTGGTTTCTACTCCACTATTCCTCCTTGGATCAAAGCTTGGGGCCGCAAGGGTATCCCCGCTCACTTTGTTTACTTCCCTCTCCAGGTTATATTCTGGCGTGGAGATCTCCCGAACATCTCCCAACCATCTCCCCCAACTCGTAGGCCATACTCTTCCAGTCTTTGTAGGGTAGCCTCTAAATTCTTTAAGTGATCCTCTTCATTCCTTCCAGTGACCAGGATATCATCCAGATAGCACTGAACTCCTGACAAGCCACACAAGATCTGGTCCATAGCCCTCTGGAACAGGGCGGGAGCAGACATTATTTCGAAGGGTAGGGGACAGTATCGATAAAGCCCCTTATGAGTCACAATAGTCAACAGATCTTAAGACTTATAATCGACATGCATCTGTAAATATGCTTGACTCAGATCAATCTTACTGAACTTTTGTCCCCGAGCCAGGCCTGCGAAGAGGTCATCTATGCAGGGAAGAGGGTATTGCTCTGCACACAACACTGGGTTGACAGTGACTTTAAAATCACCGCAAATCCGGAGAGAGCCATCTTTCTTCACTATTGGAATGATAGGAGTGGCCCATGAACTATGGGTAACTGGTATTAGGACTCTATTGGTGACCAGGCGCTCCAGGTCTGTTTTGACTTTTGGCCTGATGGCATATGGCACAGTACAGGCTTTCAGACATTTTGGTGGACTATCAGGTTTAATGTTCAATGTCACAGTTATTCCCTTCATACGTCCCAAATCATCTCCAAAAACAGCAGCATGTTTCCTTAGTATAGGGGTTAGACTGGTTTCTTCTTTAGTCATCCAGTGCACTTCTGACCAGGTCAGCTGAATCTGCCCAAGCCAAGACCTACCCATTAAGGCTGGGTAGTTACCTCTCACCACAAACAGTGGCAATTTAGCAGCTTGTCCATTGAGCTCCACCTTAACATCAATAGTGCCCAACATGGGCACAACTTCTCCCGTATATGTCTTCAAAACAGTTTTTGTTGCCTTAAGCGGAAGATGCTGTAGTTTTTCTTTATACACAGTTTCGGAGACCAGCGAGACGGCTGCACCGGTGTCCAGTTCCATGAATATAGGTTTGCCATCCAATAACGGGGTTACCCCGTATTCACGTGAGCCCACCGCCAAAGACAAAACATGCAGTGGCACTTCCGCTTGCGATGAGGTATCACCTTGATCATCCTGGGTCTGCTCTATGGTATGCAGGGTTCCTCTTTTTGTCGGCCAGACCACAGACCTCTTGTTCTTTTGTTTACAGGCACACTCAATGTGTCCCTTTTTGACACAGTGTCGACACACCAGGTCCTTACACCAGCATTCTGATGCCTGGTGACCCGGCTTACCACAGCGGTAACGTTCCTGACTCTGCACAGTTTTGTGGGTAGGTTCTTGTGACACTTTTTGCAGCTAAGGGGATGCACTGATGTATTGCGCCTCCCTTTTAGCCAGTTCCATGGATACAGCAATATCAACAGCCTTCTGTAATGTAAGCTGAGCCTCTGTCAGTAGGCACTTCCATATAGCTTCTCTGTAGAGGCCACACACTAACCTGTCATGCAGGGCATCATTTAACATCTCTTTAATTCACAGTTTTCTGCTAGCTTTTTTAAAATTGCTACAAATTGTACAACTCTTTCATCTTCTTTTTGGTCTCTTTTGTGGAACCGATATCTTTCATCAACTACCAGTGGTTTGGGGGAAAAATGAGACCCCACGATTTCCACCATGTCACTGTAAGATTTAGTCTCAAGCTTAACAGGGTATAGTAAGCTGCGTAGCAGGGAGTAGGTTTTAGCTCCTACAACACTTAAGAATATGGGCACCTTCTTCTCTTCTGGAATGTCATTTGCAATAACCAAAAGCTCAAAACACTCAGTATACACAGGCCACTGCTCTATATTCTCATCAAAAGGTTCCAGTGGCCCGATCAGAGTAGCCATGCTTTTTAATTTCACATTCTGTACCTTGACTTCTACTTCCTTGTGTTGCTGGAGCAGCACCAGAATCCCATCCTCGTCGCCACTTGTTATATCCTTGGGGGCAGCCGGTTTAGGAAGAAATCACTTGAGGCCAGACAGCAGACAGCTAACAAAACTACCATTTATTTACAGACACAGAGCTAACCCAACCGGCCGAAGCTGGCTGGGCTAATCCCTAATAATCTAACTAAGTTGCCATGGGAACAAAAACCATGACAACCAAATACAGAACAGTGGGCACCCTGCTGTGTGGGAGGGATCAAAGTAACCCAGACTCAGGGCTGGAACAGGCCCCTGATTGAGGGGGTGGCTGCATGGTTTACAGCGCCCTGATGTCTCAGACAATGTGTCTCTCCCAAAGCCTCAGATCTGCATCCCCAGAAGGCTCCTGCACTGCCTCCGCTCCTTTTACAATCTACAGCAAGGAGCAGCAGCAAGGGTCAGGAATGAGCCATAGGCACTAGGTGGGGGGCAGAGGCTTCAGGAGCCCAGAGTGTTTGCCTGTCTGGGCATTTTGGCTGAGACCTCAGGGACACATTGTCAGGCAGAATCCCAGGCATCTGTATGAAAGGAGCATAAGGACATAAGAGCAGCCAGACTGGGTCAGGCTGGGTCCATCTCGCCCAGTGTCCTGTCTTCCCATAGCGACCAAAGCCAGGTGCCCCAGAGGGAATGAACAGAACAGGGAATCATCAAGTGATCTATCCCCTGTCACCCGCTCCCAGCAAACAGAGACTAGGGACACCTTCCCTGCCCATCCTGGCTCAGAGCATGTCCTCCATGAATCGATTTAGCTATTTTTCTGAGCCCTGTTATAGTCTTGACCTTCACAACATCCTCTGGCAAGGAGATCCGCAGGTTGACTGTGCATTGTGTGAAAAAATACTTCCTTTTGTTTGTTTTAAACGTGCTGCCTATTAATTTCATTTGGTGACCCCTAGTTCTTGTGTTATGAGAAGGAATAAGTAACACTTCCTTATTTACTTTCTCCACACCAGCCATGACTTTATAGACCTCTATCACATCCTCCCTTAGTCATCTTTTCTCCAAGCTGAAAAGTCCCAGTCTTATTATTCTCTCTTCAGATGGCAGACACTCCATACCCCTTTCGGAACCTTTTCCAATACCAATACATCTTTTCTGAGATGGGGTGACCCAATCTGCATGGAGCATTCAAGATGTGGGCGTACCATGGATTTATACAGTGGCAAAAAAATTTTCTCTCTTATTTTCTATCCCTTTCCTAATGACTCCCAACATTCTGTTCCCTTTTTGCCGGCTGCTGCACATTGAGTGGATGTTTGCAGAGAACTATCCACAGTGACTCCAAGATCTCTCACTTGAGTTGCAACAGCTATTTGACATCCCATCGTTTTATATGTATAGTTGGAATTATGTTTGCCAAAGTGCATCACTTTGCATTCATCAGCATTGAATTTCATCTGCCATTTTATTGCCCTTTCACCCAGTTTTGTGAAATCTCTTATTAGCTCCTCACAGGCTGCTTCGCACTCAACTATCCTCAGTAGTTTTGGATCATCTACAAATTTTGTCACCTCGCTGTTTAGCAGTTCATTTATCAATATGTTGACTACTCCTGGTCCCAGTACAGAAACCACTAGTTACCTGTTTGCATCCTGAAAACTGACCATTTATTCCTACTCTTTGTTTCCTAGCTTTTAACCAGTTATTGATCCACATGAGGACCTTCCAGAGGTGAAAGTAAGTCAGTACAGTCCAGTATGGGATTCCGGCAAGAGCCGGTATGCTGTGCCAGCCCGGCCCGGCTTCCCCAGGCTGGTGATTTAAAGGGCCCAGGGCTCCTTGCAGTGGCCGGAGTACCGGGCCCTTTAAATCGTCTCCCAAGCCCCCCTGCCGGAGCCCCGGGGAGCAAATCACTGCCGTGGATGCTGCTCTCTCCTGCGCTACGAACACAGAGCAGGGGCAGCGGAAGCTTCCTTACAGTGGGGTGGGCACCATTGTCTGAACTGTGGCACTCCCATGACACCCCTTCCTCAAGGACCCACACTCACACCACCCCACCCCCTGAGGCCACACCCACAGAACGCCTCTTCCCCACCTAAGGCTCCATCTTTCCCCCCACTCCATCACTGGTCCTAACAGCTCGTAAACAGTGGTGGAGCCACAGCCCTCTAACCCCCTGTTCCAGCACCCCGACACAGAGCTAAGCAGGCAGCAGTGTGTGTGTGTGTCTGACAGTGGCTGCTGTGCTGACCTGAGCCAGTGAGGGAAGCAGGGGCTGATGTTGGGGCTGTCTCCCTCCCCCTGCCTCAGGACTGGTTGCTTGCAGCAGCTGTCTGGACTTAGAGACAGTGTGCCCACACATTCACTCTCTCCTAACACACACAAACACACTCTCTACCCCACCAGGCACATTGCAGTTGAAAAGCAGCTGGCCATCTAGTAGGATTCCCATGGAACAATGGGATAGAGAAACCTGCATCATGTGATGCTGTACCAGCCATGATGTCTTGCAAACCCTTCCCAAAGCACCTGCAGCCAGTTACACAGCTACCCACAATGCACTGCTCTCTGTGGCCATCCAAGATTCTAGCCTGGATGTGCTCTGGTGACACAAGGGGCATAGTGTGGACATGCAACAGCTGTTTAATTAAAGCACTTTAAAGCCACATTACCCAATAGTGTAGACATAGCCTGAGACAAGACCCAGCTCCGTTGACACTAAAGAGCCACAACTTCCCCCATAGTTGACAGGATTTGAACCTGTGCAGGGAAACCCCAATATATTGCTAGTCCAACACCTTAACCACTCAGCTGTAAGTACTCGCTTGAGATAGGTCTCTCAGTACATTCTAGTTCTGTTCTCAATCTGTGATCAATTCCAATTGTTCCCTCAGACCAGCTTCCACAACACACACTCTGCTGTGCCATTGTGTAAGTGTGTCCATGGCTGAACTGCAAGAATTGCTGCTCATTTCCCTTCTGGCTGGAGCATGAGGAGGGTGTTTTTGTGATCAATTATGTTCCTGTAGATTGTTGTCCATTTCCTGCCTTGATCATTCAGACAGTTCCTTTACCATCATATCCCCAGCACATCAAGGATTGCAATAGCAGAGGATAGGTTTTCTCCTGGGCACTGAGCTTTGCTAGGGGATTGGTGGCTCCTTTCTTCCTCACCCTGGAGTAAACTCAGCTATTTATTCCATCCTTGATGTTTCAAGGAATAGCAAGAGATGACCGAGGAAAGAGGTGGACAGGACGGGTCTTAGGGGAGGGACAGAGAGGTGTGGGTGGTGGACAGGGCAGGTCAGGGGAGGGGGTAGAGAAGTGTGAGTGCTGGACAGGGTGGGTCTCAGGGGAGAAGCAGAGAGGTGCAAGTGGTGGGCAGGGCTGGTCTTAGGGGAGCGGTCAGAGAGGTTTGGGCAGGGTGAGTCTCAGGGAAAGGGCAGAGAAGTGGGGGCAGCAGACAGGCCTTGGGGTAGGGGGTGGAGAGGCACAAGGAGGCCTTCGGGCAGGAGAGGAGCAAGGGAAAGGTGGACCAGCAGGCCTCAGCCAAAGAGGAAGAGCAGGGGTGGGAAGTGGCCAAATGGGAGTGAGGGCAGAGCACAGGTGCGGCCTCAGAGGGAGGAGAATGAGTCAGGGGGTGGAGTGGGCAGGGCCACCCAGAGGGTTCAGAGCCTGGGGCAAAACAATTTTGGGGGCCCTTTCCATAAAAAAAGTTGCAATACTCTAGAATACTATATTCTCATGGGGGCCCTGCAGGGCCTGGGGCAAATTGCCCCACGTGCCCCCCCTCTGGGTGGCCCTGTCTTCAGCCTCTCCTTGTAAGTCCCCTGCCCCCTAATCATTTTTATTGCCCTCCCCTGGACTCAGTCCAACTTGTTTCTGTAGTGGGAGGGCGAAAACTGGACGCAATGCTCCAGATGTGGCCTCACCAGTGCTGAATAGAGGGGAATAATCACTTCCCTCGATCTGCTGGCAATGCTCCTTCTAATCCAGCCCAGTAGGACCAGTTACCCATATTGAATGCAGACCCAGCAATATTTGATCAATTGGTTAATGTCCATTCAGGAGGTTCTTTCCTACCTATTCATAAATAATGAAGATGCTCTAAGCAGAGGGGAGAGAGCTGTCCTGCCCGTGTAGTTAATCCATCTCCCTGAGAGGTGGTAGCTACGTCACTGGGGGAATCTATGTGGGTGGGTGTGCAAGCTGTGGTGTCTCCATGCATCTATAAGTTTAATGAAACCTCATTTTTAAAAGCACTGTGGTCTGGGAAGAGAACGGGAGATCTCTGAGGCAGGACCTGTCCTTCAAACTCTTTAAGATCACTGACTTACTTTCACAGCAATCATGGGGGTATAGCTCAGTGGTAGAGTGTTTAACTGCAGATCAAGTAGTTCTTGGTTCAGATCCAAGTGCCCCCTTATACACCTCTTCCTTCAACGAAAGATATTGCATTTCTGTTATGTTCACGAGTTCCACTGAGTAGGGATCCCTGAAATGAATGCGAACACTCAATATTTTCCTGTGCAAATACATAAAAACCTAGAAAACATGTGCCTCCACTGAAATCAGTTCAAATCCTCTAAAGGATTAAAGAATCCTTATTGAGGTTGCAGGAAAAAACCATCCCGATGTGTAGAAAGAATAGTAAATATGGCAGGCGGCCAGCTTGGCTTCACAGTGAAATCCTTGCTGATTTTAAACGCAAAAGAGAAGCTTACAAAAAGTGGAAGATTGGACAAATGACCAGAGAGGAGTATAAAAATATTGCTCAGGTATGCAGGAGTGAAATCAGGAAGGCCAAATCACACTCGGAGTTGCAGCTAGCAAGAGATGTTAAGAGTAACAAGAAGGGTTTCTTGAGGTATGTTAGTAACATGAAGAAAGTCAAGGAAAGTGTGGGCCCCTTACTGAATGAGGGAGGTAACTTAGTGGACAGAGGATGTGGAAAAAGCTAATGTACTCAATGCTTTTTTTGCCCCTGTCTTCACAAACAAGGTCAGCTCCCAGACTGCTGCACTGGGCAGCAGAGTGTGAGGAGAAGGTGACCAGCCCTCTGTGGAGAAAGAAGTGGTTCGAGACTATTTAGAAAACTGGAGACCAGCACATGTCCGTGTGGCTGGATGTGCTGCATCCGAGGGTGCTAAAGGAGTTGGCGGATGTGATTGCAGAGCCATTGGCCATTATCTTTGAAAACTCATGGCAATCGAGGGTGGTCCCGGATGACTGGAAAAAGGCTACTGTAGTGCCCATCTTTAAAAAAGGGAAGAAGGAGGATTTGGGGAACTACAGGCCAGTCAGTCTCACCTCAGTCCCTGGAAAAATCATGGAGCAGGTCCTCAAGGAATCAATTCTGAAGCACTTAAAGGAGAGGAAAGTGATCAGGAACAGTCAGCATGGATTCACCAAGGGCAAGTCATGCCTGACTAACCTAATTGCCTTCTATGAGGAGATAACTGGGTCTGTGGATGAGGGGAAAGCAGTGGATGTGTTATTCCTTGACTTTAGCAAAGCTTTTGATGTGGTATCCCACAATATTCTTGCCAGCAAGTTAAAGTATGGGCTGGATGAATGGACTGTAAGGTGGTTAGATAGTTGGCTAGATTGTCAGACTCAATGGGCAGTGATCAAAGGCTCCATATCTAGTTGGCAGCCAGTTTCAAGCGGAGTGCCCCAAGGGTTGGTCCTGGGACCAGTTTTGTTCAATATCTTCATTAATGATCTGGAGAATGGCGTTTACTGCACCCTCAGCAAGTTTGCAGATGACACTAAACTGGGTGGAGTGGTAGATATGCTGGAGGGTAGGGTTAGGATACAGAGGGACCTAGACAAACTAGAGGACTGGGGCAAACGAAACCCGATGAGGTTCAATGAGGACAAGTGCAGAATCCTGCACTTAGGACAGAAGAATCCCATTTGCTGTTACAGACTAGGGACCGAATGGTTAGGAAGCGGTTCTGCAGAAAAGAACCTAGAGATTACAGTAGACGAGAAGCTGGCTATGAGTCAACAGTGTGCCCTTGTTGCCAAGAAGGCTAACGGCATTTTGGGTTGTATAAGTAGGGGCATTGCCAGCAGATCGAGGGATGTGATCATTCCCCTCTATTTGACATTGGTGAAGCCCCGTCTGGAGTACTGTGTCCAGTTTTGGGCCCCACACTACACGAAGGATGTGGAAACCTTGGAAAGAGTCCAGCAGAGGGCAACAAAAATGATGAGGGGTCTGGAGCACATGACTTATGAGGACAGGTTGAAGGAACTGGGCTTGTTTAGTCTGCAGAAGAGAAGACTGAGTGGGGATTTGATAGCTGCTTTCAAGTACCTGAAAGGGGGTTCCAAAGACGATGGATCTAGACTGTTCTTTATGGTACCTGATGACAGAACAAGGAGTAATGGTCTCAGGTTGCAACGAGGAAAGTTTAGGTGGAATATTAGGAAAAAACTTTTTCACAAGGAGGGTGGTGAAGCACTGGAATGGGTTACCTAGGGAGGTGGTGGAATCTTCTTCCTTAGAGGTTTTTAAGGTCAGGCCTGACAAAGCCCTGGCTGGGAAGATTTAGTTGGGGATTGGTCCTGCCTTGAGCAGTGGATTGGACTAGATACCTCCTGAGACCCCTTCGAACCCTGATATTCTATGATTATATGATTAAATATTCTGATGGTCTCTCCTGGCCATAAAATCGACTCATTTTTGAAAAACTGAGTGTAGCATTGGGAGCAGCGTCTGATGTTTTACTGTCTAGCCAACATGCTTCCTAGAACGAACGCTCCTTGAGTGTGATGATTCACAGGGAGTAGCTCAAACCTCCAAAGTGTCTGGCCAGGGGCAGAACATTGGCAAAGCAAGGGAGGGGTGTGGCAGTGACATCACAAAGGCCTTTTGCAGGACCTCACACTATTGGTAAAAGACTATTGGTGGGGAGGTGGTGACCTCACAGAGAGATGCTGACATCATCCAGGCAGGAGAGGGGCGAGAGGCCAGGGAAACCTCAGAGACCTCTGTGGCTTTGCTTCAGCAAGTCTCCTTCTCCAGGTCTCTCCTTGAGGACTGAGAGAGTATTCGGGGTCACGGACGTGAGCGCCAGGAGGAACCTCTTTCGAGTTTTCTCCTTCTCTTGTAGTGATTTTACTAGAAAACAGCTATCCCTGTTTAGAAGGTAAGAGCCTCCTGGAGGTTTGAAACCTGTTCAGTCTGATCCATCTGGTGACAGTTGAATTCTAGGCATGGAAAACACGAGCTTAAAGAGGCAGAATTTTATTCCACAGCTGGGATTTTGTCCCTTAGAATCAGTGGGGACATAAGGGTTTGTCCTTTTTGTTTCACCTTTTCCTCCCTCCCTCCCTCCCTCCCTCGTTTCTCTTCTTCTCTTGCTTCTTTTCTCCTTTTTCCTATTCCCCTCCCAACACCAGCAGGTGTGCATGTGTGTGTGTGTGTGTTGCGGGGGAGTGCTCTGCAGCTCCCACTGTGGAAGGTTCAGCCAAAAATGTGGGGCTGAAATATTGCTCGGGCAGTGATCCCCACCAGTGACCTGGGCCATCCGTCGGGCTCTCTGGTGAGAACCCTCAGCCTCCCGTCCTCAGTCTCTACCCTGATTGGCTGAGCAGGGGGTTATTGACAGGAAGGAGACTCAGGTCCTTGTGGTTCTCTTTTAAGATCAAGGAAATGTCAGAACCAGTTCTATGTTTGATGAGTTTTGCTGCTTCTCTGCATTAATGGTCTCTGAGCAGTTCATGATTCTCTCTAACATTGCAGTTCTCCTCAAATACTTGCTGAATAATTACTGTCACTATTGTTGGTCTGGAGCTCATCTGAGAGCACTTTATTCAGGTCATTCAATGTCTGAAATTCAAGATCCGATGGTTATTTTGAAAATCAGGGCTCTTGTGTCCTATTCCCAACTCTGCCACCGACTGTCTGTGTGACCTAAGACAAGTCAATTCTCCTTTCTCAGCCTTAGCTTCTCCCTCTTTCAAGTAGGGATAATAATGATCCGCTCCTACCTACCTCATGGTGCGTGGAGGCAGCGCTGGTTCTAGGTCTTTTGATGCCCAAAGCAAAAACAAAATTTTGGCTTCCCCCACCCCATCCCTGCCCCCGCCCACTCCCCTGCTGCCCAAGCCCTGGGCTTTCCCTCCCCACCTGCACCCCCCGGCACCCCAGCTCTGGGCCTCCCCCCAACCGCATCCCCCTGCTGTCCCAGCCCTGAGCTGTCCCCCTCCACACACCCCGTGTTGCCCCAGATCTGGGCTCTCCTCTCCCCACCTCCAGTGCTCTCCCACCCACACACACTCCTGCCGCCTTAGCTCTGGGCTCTGCCCCCTCCACCCGCACCCCCTGCCGCCCCAGGCCAGCCTGACTGGCTGTGTGACCTGAGACAAGTCAATTCTTTTTCTCAGCCTGAGCTTCTCCATCTTTCAAGTAGGGATAGTAATGATCTGCTCCTACCTACCTCACGGTGGGTGGAGGATGGGGATCCATTGGAGAGTATCACTAGGAATAGTGCATAATATAAGGTGTCCTTTCACGTTTACTCAGAGCAGATTAACACATAATATAATAGCTGAAATAGTCTCTTTGATTTGTATGTTTTTATTTTGAAATTGTTAAAAGCAGCAACGATGTAGCTCAGACTGAAGCATCTTATCTAATGTTTGAGATCTAAGTGTCTCCTCTTTGTGTGCGAGGAGACAATTTAACACACTGTGTCAAACAGGAGATGCTTTTGTTTTACAACAAAATACTTTTGCAAAGAACTTTCATCCCACTTGTTATGATTTTGAGAAACAAACTGGTTTAGTCTGAATGGGATCTTCTGACAGAAACAGTTTCAATGAAATTTCCCCACCATCTCGATTCCTGGTCTCTATCCCTACCTCTAAGAGGAGAGGGAGGTTCGTCTGATAGAACAGGAGTCAGGACCGCTGGCTTCTCTTTCTGGCTCTGCCACCGCCTTTCTGTGTATGCCCTTCGGTGGGTCACTTCCCTTCTCTGGACCTCAGGCTCCTCCCCGTCTGTCCAATGGGAACAGGGACAGTTCTCGAACTCCGGGCAGTTGTGAGCCTGAGTGAGATAAGGGATGTTAAAGCCCTATGTGAAGGAGAAAGGGGAGTTTCACAGTGTTTAGCACCAAGGAATTCTAAAGTTTGCTAAAGTGTCTAGTCTGTGGAAACAAGAAATGGTCGGGCCCTAACTTTTTAAAAGCCCATTCAGGGATGTGAGTCCCTGTCTTTTTGGTACCTGGGGTTCTTTGCCAGCAGGAGAGAAGAGGTTCCTGCCTCCGTTTTAATGGCCTAAATGAACCCGGTGTTGTGGCCCAGTTCTCGTCTGAGATCTCTGAAAAAGAACATCTTCCCACCCATGAACAAGACAGGACCTAACATGCTAGTTACGTTTTAATAAGACCAAAGCCTCCTCAAACCCGGTGTCACAATCACTGGAATGATTTTGCCTTGATATTTTACCGGTCGCAGACACAGAGCGAGTCAAATTACAGTTTCTCTTCAGAGTCAATGCACACACAAGAATCCGGAGGCTTTTAATTCCTTAGGTTCTGCTGCCATTTCATTTCTGTCCTCTTCCAAGATTTATCATTGTGCAAAGCAATGTTGGGCCTTGGGAGTGTCCCCTCTGGTCCTGCCTGCCGCCTATGGGAAATTAAAAGGGCCCAGAGATCCCTGCCGCCGCCACCACCACCAGCACAAGGGGGCTAAGGCAGTTTCCTGCTCGCCCTCGCTCCGTGTAGCACGCCACCCCCAGAAGCAGTTGGCACGTCTCTGTAGTCCCTCAGGTGTGGGAGGGTCTCCCCGAGTGCCAGCTCCGCCTACTGTGGCAATGGGAGCTGTGGGGTGGAGTCTGCTGGCAGTGGTGCTCAGAGACACTCCCAGCCCTCCTGGTTAGAGGCTGCTTCTAGAGAGGGTCGCACATTGCTTTTGGGAAATGCTTGAGGTAAATGCTGCACCCCTCACCCTCCCCTGCACCCCTCACACCCTGCTCCAATTCAAACCCCATATCCCACCCAAACTCCCTCCAAGACGCTGCCCACCACACCCACTCCTGCACCCCAACCCTCTGACTGAGCCCAGACCCTGCACTCAGAGTCTTTCCCAGAACCCAACCCCTCTCCCTCCCACACCCAAACTCCCTCCCAGAGCCTTACAGAGGTGTGGGGTGGGGCAGGACTTGGTCCCAATCTGGGAACCACCAAAAATTATACAAACCTGCCAGCTCTGTCCAGCCCAACCTTCTGCTGATGCACCACAGCCCACACCCGTGCAGGGTTTGAAGCTTTCATTGCTTAAATTCCAGGACACTGAGGGATTTCAGCTCCCCTTTGCCCAGAGGAAACCTTCACCTCACTCCCAACCAGGTTCTTGTCCATGGGATCACTGTAGGGGGGCTGGGTCCCTCTGGGTCTTTTCTCTCTCTAGGACAGGCCAGGGTGCAATAACTGGGGCATCTGAGCACCCAGGACCTTCTGTGGGGCTACCATTCCCCTTCCCCTTCTCTGGTCCCATCTGTTACTGACTCCAGCCTTTTTTCTATCCATCTTCAGCACCATCTCAAGCCAGCTGCACCCGCCTCAAAAAGTCAGTGTCCCCTGGTGGGTGTAAATCACTGACCACTCTCCTCTCTGAGCACTGACGGCCCCTCTATTTCCTTGCCTCTCGGGCTGTGCAGATGGGATCTTTCTCTCCAGTGCTGGAGGATTCGCCCTTCTCATCTACCATTGTCCCAAGCAGCACAGCGGGTGGGAATCTTAAACATACTGAGGTGACTAAGGAGCAGAATCTCCCCCAGGACCTTCCATGCAATTGTCCCTTGCCCCTCACTGAGCAGGTTTGAAGCTCGGGCAGGGAGCCTGGTGGGCCACATCCCCTCCGGGCATGAGCAAAGCAGCAGGATGAAAAAAAGAACCTGGAGATTGAACCCAGGGCCTCATACATGCAAGGCATATGCTCTACCACTGAGCTACACCCCCACCTTGGCCAAGTCCCTGCTCTGAGGGCCAAACCTGCTGTCCTGTAAGTTTGTGGCTCATGGGGGACACTTTGCGGCAGGGCCGGATTCTACACAGCAGAGGAGGAGAGAGATCGCATGCCCTGGACCCAGGGTGCAGCGATACAAGACTCAGCCCTCATACTGCATTGGCTGAGTGCAGGAGTGAGAGTAACTTACAGGACATACCGGTACTGCAGGAGTCCTGAGGGGGCGTGGTCTCATCCAGAAGAGGCGTGGCCTCTCAAGAGTTAAAGGCCCTGGGGAACCAGCTGTGGCTGGGAGACCCAGAGCCTTTAAATCAACCAGAGGCTCCTAGCTGAAGAGGGGGCTGGGAGCCCCCCGGGGCTCATGGGGCAAATTAAAGGGCCTAGGCCTCCAGCCACCAGGAGAACCCTGAGCTTTGTGAGACTGGGGCAGGGATTTAAAGGGCCTAGAGCTCCTGCCGCTGAGGGGAGCCCCGAGCCCTCTAAATCCCGGCCCCAGCCCGGTCACCACAGCCGCGGCCAGGATTCAAAGGACTCTGGGCTGCCTGCAGCGGCGTGGAGCGCTGAGCCCTTTAAATCTCAGCTGCAGCTGGGATTTAAAGGGCTTTAGGCTGCCCGCAGCCGCCGGGAGCTCTGAGCCCTTTCAATCCCGGCCCCAGCCTGGCCGCTGGAGCCCTGGCCATGGGCAGCCCAGAGCCCTTTCAATCCCTGCCATGGACACCGGTGCGGTCCAACACGGCGTACTGGCTCTTGCCGGTACGCCATACCAGACTGGACTGGCTTACTTTCACCTCTGGGTGGGTGGGTGGTGCTGCAATCCCCTGCTTGAAAGTAATGGTGGTGGGGGACTCTGTGAGCAGCTCAATACCCAACCCTGGTGGAAGATGCAGTGTGGGGGACTCCAGGTGTTTCTAGGATCCACTATTTCCACCTGCCTGTAAAATCCAGCTTTCCCCAGCACATTCAGTGTAATTGGATCAGTGTTTCCATGGCTGCACAGGAAAGAATGGCTCCCAGTTTCCTCTCTATCTGCAGCAGGATTAGTCTGTGTCGGTGGTTAATGAGGTGGATCTTGTAGATTGTTATTCTTTCCCCACCTTGATAATTCAGACAGTCCCTTTCCTACTCAAATCCCCAGTACCTCAGTGACCCTGGTAGCAGAGGTTGGGTTTTCCCTGAGGGCCTGAGATTTTCAGGGGTTTTTTCCCTCCAGCTGGAGTGAACTCAGCTTTTCCCCATGCCAGACATTCCATGAAATGACAACAGCAGCATAAAGAAAGAGGGGAGGGAACATCTCACGGCCAGGGCTGGATGTGCTCAGGGCCCCCTGCTTGGCATTGTTACCATGGAATTTGGCCCCCTGCTTTGCACAAGGGACAGAGAAATATCTTGCTGTTCCTGTGTCTGTGCAAAGAAAATTGTGCTTCTGTATGAAAGAGAGGTGGGAAATGGCCCCATGATGGGACAATATCCTCAGGATTTAGACCTAAGGACTCAGGTTGAGAACTGATTTAACTCCACTCATCTGGGATTTAAAAAATTCCCTTCCACGGAGACACTGGGAACTTGTGACCTTGATCCAGACTCTGCAGCTTCAGGCTGCTTTAACTCCTGGTAAAAACCTGAACTTGATTCCAAGAAGGGAGAGAGGAGAAGCCTGAAGTTGCCTTTGGTCCAAGGCTGGGATCTCCTGGATGGGTAGAAACGTCCTTCCCTGCTACCAGGGGATAGCAGCTACTGGAGACATAGCAGAGGTCAGAGGAAGGGGGATTGTTGAATGCACTTTATGTGCACAGGGCCCCACTAACTCTAAATCCTCCACTCTAGCAGGAACTTAGAAAGTCAGACCTCGGTCAATGGCAGGACTGGGCTTTGAAAAAGAGATTCGTTTTTCCTCCCCATCATGAGAAAGAAAGTAAGAGCTGGCAGCTCTGATGCAGAAAAGCACTTTTTCCTCTGGCTGCGGAGCTTCCAACCAGGCACAGACGACTGGTGTCTCCTGAAGGGGCGGGCACAATGTCAAGGTTCAGCTCCATCCCCTTGCAATCAACAGCCCCCCCAGCTGTGAACAGTGCAGGAAGAGGAAGCAGCAAAGGCAGCCCCTCTCCACTCACCCCTGCAGCAGCTGCTTTGCAGGGAGGGGCCCTGGCAGCACCACATGATGCAGGAGGCGATAGCTAACCCAGGTGGGGCACATGACCCCACACACGCCCTCTGCAAATGTTGCCTCTGAAATTAGGAACACTGGTGAGTTCAGGGCACAGCTGCACACCCAGAAGAAAGCCCAACACAACACACCCAGGGTGAAGGGGGTGCTAACACCTGGCATCAAACCAGAAACCTTTAGATCTTCAATCTAATGCACTCCCATCTGAGCTACTTTGGCAATGACCAGGCCCACCAGGAAGGCTTAATACACGAACCACAGCACATGCTGGGAAGATTTAAATCTGGATGTCACAACACAGAAGCCAAGCAGTGGACTTGGCCTGGAGGGGCAGGCTGGGGTTTCCTATATCCCTTTCACTCAAGCCAGCACCCGCCCCCTCACAAGCTGTCACTGGCACCCCCAGGTCGGCAAGAAAGGAGCAGCGGTTCTCACTGGAACAACCTCACCCACAGCTCGCAGGATCCTCCCAAGCCTAAAATAGAAAACCATCTTTCCAGAAAGCAGCTGACTAGGACTCATCATTCTCAATAGAACATCTCTCCAGTCAACAATGGCAAATGCAAGATGGACATCGCTTGCTATTTTAGCACTTGGAAACGTCATCACCTAGTCTCTGGATCTCTCGAATGCTGCACTTCAGCTCATGGGGGAAAGGTGAGAGAAGCGACCTTTCAACTAAAGGCCTGGGGTTAACATCCTAACGCTGTCTCCTACTGTAACAATACTTAATACTGGCCAGCCCTGTGCTGGTGGCAGTTCCATTGCTAGGTGTTAGTACAGTTCAGTTACTGTCAAAATTAAAAAGTTTCTATATGCTTAGAGGAAATGAATTTGTTTGATTTGCTTATATGTGGTATGAATAAATACAGGTTTACAGGACCTAGCCTGCAAATTTATCATCTTATATGACAGAGAAAATCATGCATTGAAATCATGAACTGAGCTACAAATGCAATGAAAAATAAGATATTTAAAATTTTAACATGGAGGGGGCACCGAAGACACGTCTTACCTGGGGTGCCACTTGGTCTAGGGCAGACCCTGTCAGGGAGAACAGGAGTTAGAGTCACATGTCTATTTTCAGGCTGTAATCTGTGGGCACCCTGCTCTGGGGGAGGGATCGTGGTAACCCAGACTCAGGGCTGGAACAGGCCCCTGATTGAGGGGGTGGCTGCATGGTTTACAGCGCTCTGATGTCTCAGACAATGTGACTCTCCCAAAGCCACAGATCTGCATCCCCAGAAGGCTCCTGCACTGCCTCTGCTCCTTTCACCTTCTACAGCAAGGAGCAGCAGCAAGGGTCAGGGATGAGCCATAGGGCACTAGGTTTGGGGTAGAGGCTTCAGGAGCCCAGAGTGTTTGCCTGTCTGGGCATTTTGGCTGAGACCTCAGGGACACATTGTCAGGCAGAATCCCAGGCATCTGTATGAAAGGAGCATAAGGACGTAAGAGCAGCCAGACTGGTTCAGACTGGGTCCATCTCGCCCAGTGTCCTGTCTTCCCATAGCGGCCAAAGCAGGTGCCCCAGAGGGAATGAACAGGACAGGGAATCATCAAGTGATCTATCCCCTGTCACCCGCTCCCAGCAAACAGAGACTAGGGACACCTTCCCTGCCCATCCTGGCTCAGAGCATGTCCTCCATGAATTGATTTAGCTCTTTTTTTGAGCCCTGTTATAGTCTTGGCCTTCACAACTTCTTCTGGGAAGGAGTTCCACACTTTGACTGTGCATTGTGTGAAAAAATACTTCCTTTTGTTTGTTTTAAATGTGCTGCCTATTAATTTCATTTGGTGACCCTTAGTTCTTGTGTTATGAGAAGGAATAAGTAACACTTCCTTATTTACTTTCTCCACACCAGCCATGATTTTATAGACATTTATCATATCCCCCTTAGTCATATTTTCTCCAAGCTGAAAAGTCCCAGTCTTATTATTCTCTCTTCATATGGCAGACACTCCATACCCCTTTCTGAACCTTTTCCAATTCCAATACATCTTTTCTGAGATGGGGTGACCGTATCTGCTTGCAGCATTCAAGATGTGGTCGTACCATGGATTTATATAGCGGCAATAAGATTTTCTCTCTTATTTTCTATCCCTTTCCTAATGACTCCCAACATTCTGTTCGCTTTTTACCGATCGCTGCACACTGAGTGGTGTTTGCAGAGAACTATCCACAGTGACTCCAAGATCTCTCACTTGAGTTGCAACAGCTATTTGACATCCCATCGTTTTATATGTAGAGTTGGGATTATGTTTGCCGATGTGCATCACTTTGCATTTATCAGCATCGAATTTCATCTGCCATTTTGTTGCCCTTTCACCTAGTTTTGTGAAATCTCTTTTTAGCTCCTCACAGGCTGGTTTGAACTTAACTGTCCTCTTTAGTTTTGGATTATCTGCAAATTTTGCCACCTCTCTGTTTAGCAGATCGTTTATCAATATGTTGACTAGTCCTGGTCCCAGTATAGACACCAGTAGGTAGAGTTTGTATCCTGAAAACTGACCTTTTATTCCTACCCTTTGTTTCCCAGATTTAACCAGTTATTGATCCATGTGAGGACCTTCCAGAGGTGAAAATAAGCCGGTACGTTCTGGTATGGGGTACTGGCAAGAGCGTGTACGCTGTGCCAGGCCGGCCTGGCTTTCCCAGTCTGGTGATTTAAAGGGCCCAGGGCTTCCTGCAGTGACCGGAGCCCCAGGCCCTTTAAATTGCCTCCTGAGCCCCCTTGCCGGAGCCATGGGACCTTTAAATCACTTCCCAAGCCCTTCTGCTGGAGCCCCCGGAAGCAAATCACTGCCATGGATGCTGCTCTCTCCTGCACTACGAACACAGAGCAGGGGCGGTGGGAGCTTCCTTACAGTGGGGCAGGGGCACCGTTGTCTGAACTGTGGCGCTCTCATGACACTCCTTCCCCAAGGAACCACACTCACACCACCCCTCCCCCTGAGGCCACCCCCACAGAACACCTCTTCCTCCCAAGACTCCACCCTTCCCCCCGCATCACTTGTCCTAACAGCCGTAAAGAGTGGTGGGGCCATGACCCCCTAACCCCCCTGTTCCAGCACACCTGACACAGAGCTAAGCGGGCTGCAGCATGCATGTGTGACAGAGGCTGCTGTGCTGACCTGAGCCAGTGAGGGAAGCAGGGGCTGATGTTGGGGCCGTCCCCGTCCCCCTGCCTCAGGACTGGTTGCTTGCAGCAGCTGTTTGAACTAAGAGACAGTGTGACCACACACTCACTCACTCATTCAGACAGTTCCTTTACCATCATATCCCCAGCACATCAGGGATTGCAATAGCAGGGGGCAGCTTTTCTCTGGGGCACTGAGATTTGTCAGGGGGTTGGTGGCTCCTTTCTTTCCTCACCTTGGAGCAAACTCAGCTTTTTATTCCATCCTTGATGTTTCAAGGCACAACAACAGATGACCGAGGAAAGAGGAGGACAGGGAGGGTCTCAGGTGAGGGGCAGAGAGGTGCAAGTGGTGGGCAGGGCCGGTCTCATGGGCGGGGCAAAGAGGTGTGGGTGATGGACAGGGTAGGTCAGGGGAGGGGATAGAGAGGTGTGAGTGCTGGGCAGGGCTGGTCTTAGGGGAGGAGGCAGAGGGGTTTGGGCAGGGTGAGTCTCAGGGGAAGGGCAGAGAGGTGGGGGTAGCAGGCAGACCTTGGGGGCAGGGGTGGAGAGACACAAGGAGGCTTTCGGGGAGGAGAGGAGTGAGCAAAAGGTGGACCAGCAGGCCTCAGCCAAAGAGAAAGAGCAGGGGTGGGAGAGTGGCCAAATGGGAGTGAGAGCAGAGGACAAGTGGGGCTTCAGAGGGAGGAGAATGAGTCAAGGGGGTGGAGTGGGCAGGGCTGCCCAGAGCATTCAGGGGGTCTGGGGCAAAACAATTTTGGGGGCCCCTTCCGTAAAAAAAAGTTGCAATACTATAGAATAATATATTCTCATGTGATCCCTGCAGGGCCTCTTTCAAAGAGGAACAAAGAGACCCCTGGGGTTTACAGACTAGCTAGCCTGACTGCCATAGGTGGAGACATACTGGAATACATTCTTAAACAATCAGTTTGTCAGCAGCACCTACAGGATACTTTGGTTCTTACCACGAGTGAGCATGGATTTGTCAAGAATTAATCATTCCAAACCGATCCTCTTTCCTTCTTTGGCGGGGTTCCGGGCCTGGTGGAGGTGGGTAAACAGTAGATGGGATCTACCTTGGAGTTACTAAGGCTTTTGATACAGTCCCGTAGGACATTCTCACAAGCAAACGAGGGAAATGCAGTCCAGCTGCAATCAGTGTAATATGGGTGCAGAGCTGGTTGAAAGCCCAGACTCCAGGAGCCCCTCTCCAGGTTTGGCTGGCCAATGGAGAGGGTGTACCTAGTGAGTCTGGCAGGGATCAGTCCGGAGTCCGGTACTATTCAATATTTTCATGAATGATTTGGAAAATGGAGTGGAGAGCATGCTTCTAAAATTTGTAACTGACACCAATCACTTTGGAGCACAGGATTGAAATTCAAAACAGATTGGAGACTTGGTCTTCTTGAGCCAAACTCCATGGCTTGGCCCCTCTCTCTAGACTGGGCTGAAGTGAAACCCCAGAGCCAAACACTCCTCCCGGGCAGTGCGCTCCGACCTTGAATGGTCAGATGCTGCTTAGCACTGTCAGAGCAGCTTTTGCTGGGGGATTCTCCCAGCACTTTCCAATAGCGGGAAAGTATGAAATCCCCATTTGACTGCTGGGGACAGAGCCCTAGAGGTGGGAGCAACTTGCCCAAAGTTCCCCAGGAAAAGGAAAAGAACCAGCAGTGGAACCAATAGGAAACCCAGCAATGGAACTCAGGAATCCTGGGGATGTGCTAGGGTGACCAGATGTCCTGATTTTATAGGGACAGTCCTAATTTTGGGTCTTTTCCTTATCTAGGATTGTATTACCCCCCACCCCCGTGCCGATTTTTCACACTTGCTGTCTGGTCACCCTAGGGTGTGCACATGTGTGGGTCCCAGCTGCTCCCTGCCCCCCTCATTGAAGCAGATGTTCATGGTTACTGCCCTGGGAAATGCAGGGCGCCAATGGACATGGTGTTGGCTAGAGAAAGGTCTGGCTGCAGGCAGGGCAAGGGATGCCGGACTGGCTGGCTTCAGGCAGGGGGGTGCATCAGGGGTTGGCTGGAGAGAGGGCAGGGGGTGCAGGTCTGGTGCAGACTGGGGGTGTGTGGTGGCTGGCTGGCTTTGTGCAGGGCCATAGGGGGCTGCGACACGAGTTGGCTGGAGACAGGGCAGGGGGTGTGTCAGGGCCTGGCAGAAGGGCTGGCTGCAGGCAGGGCAGGGAGAATGCGGCTGGTGTGGGCAGGGCAGAAGGTGCAGGGCTGGCTGGAGACCGAGGCTGGCTGTGGGCAGGGCAGAGCAGGGCTGGCTGCAGGCAGGGCATGGAGCAGGGCTGGTGCAAGGTTGTTTCCACCTTGCACCCTCCCCCCCGTGCCGCCACCCTGAGGTGCCCCACCCGTGGCAGCTGCCCCCCTCCATCCTGAGGCTCCCCTCTTATGGCAACTCCCCCGCTCTGCCGTGAGGCACCCCCCTTGCCCCAGCTCACTCCTGCTCCGAGCACGAGCACCCCGAGCACACCATGGCCGCTTCACTTCTCCTCCCTCCCAGGCTTGCGGCGCCTAAGCCTGCCAGACAGTCAAGCTCCCTCCTCTGAGCCACAGCAGCCCTGACAGTTGACAATAGAGGCACCTTAACCCCTGAGTTCCTTCAGTCTGTCCCCTTCCGGGGTCCAGCTCCAATCACCAGATACTCGGGGTATGTCTATACTACCTGCCAAATCGGTGGGCAGCGATCGATCCAGCGGGGATCGATATACCACCTCTAGTGTAGATGCAACACATCGAGTTCTCTCCCCTCGACTGCTGTACTCCAGCTCGGTGAGAGACGCAGGCAGAGTCTACGGGGAGCTGCAGCAGTCGACTCACTGCGACTTTTGACATTATAAGTGTAATCTAATATCTCATTAAAAGGTGACAGGACCAGAAAGAGTTAATTAACTCACCTCACCGACTGACCTGACTCGTGGGTGAACCTTAAGAACTGGTTAGCAAGATATGTAAATGAACAGAGCTTTGAAATGCAAGTCTGCATTGTTAGAGGTAGAAGGGGAGATGTTTGCTCAGGTCTTGTGATGTCAGCAAAGAAGTCTTGTCTATTGCTATAGTTTTAATTCAAAGAGCAAAAAAGGAATATTAACATTTATGATGATACTTGAGTGAAATATTATTACTGTCTATGTGTCTCTTTGAAGGTTGTGGTAACCTGTATCTGAACCGTTTGATGGATAAATTACCCTGTACCAATTGCCAGGATGTTTTGAAAGAGAGTGAAGCCTATTGTTTTCTCAGGCCAAAAGGCTGCTGGAAATGTATCAGAACAATGGGACACGATCCTTCTTCATCTTAGATCTGCTTTGGGTTTCAAGAGGGGGAAACCTTAAGTCACAAGGATTGAGATCCCCAGTCATTGACTGGAGCCACTCTGAATATGGAATTGGACTATAACCTATGGATTATTTCTAAAAAGACTTTTGGCAACTACAAATTCACATCTACTATGTATCTGAACCTCAAGAATTGAATTCATGTCTATATGTTTATTGATCTTTTAACCAACACTCTCTCTCTTTTCTTTTCTAATACATTTTTAGCTTAGTTAATAAGAATTACCTATAGCATGTATTTTAGGTAAAATCTAAGTTATAATTGAACGTGGGTGTGTTGCTGATCCTTTGGGATCAGAAGAACCTTTTTGTTTTATATGATGAAGTAAGATTTTCAGGAATCATCACCATATCTGACAGGTCTGTCTGGACGGAGGCCTGAGGCTGGGTACTTTAAGGGAACTGCATGGTTTAAACTTCTAAGTAACCAGCGAGGTACTACAGAAGCTGCTTTGTGCTGGCTTGGTAAATCTAAGTATTGAAATAACCAGCAGCGTTTGGGATTTGCCTGCCCTCTTTTGTTTGCAGTTCACCCTGACTGAGTGATCTCAGCTGGCTCCCACAGGGAGCACCATCACACCTACATCCAGCCTGTAGGGGTCCGGGGAATCTTAGGGGCCTTGGGGTGCACAGACACCTACATCCAGGCCGTAGGGGTCCCTGGGGGGCTTAGAGAGTTTTTTTTTGGGGACACACATACCAATCTCCAGGCTCTAGGGGTCCCAGGGGGACTTACGGGGTTCGTGGGGGGCTCATATTCCTACATCCAGGCTGTAGTGGTACCAGGGGGGCTTAAGGGGTTAGTAGGGGGCATAGATACCTACGTCGAGGCTGGAGGCATCCTGGGAGTCTTAGGGGATTTTTTGGGGCCCAAGATACCTATGTCCAGGCTGTAGGGTTTCCTGGGGAGTTAGGGGGTTTCTGAGGGGCACATATACCTACGTGCACACTGGAGTGTCCCGAGGATCTTATGCAGTCTCTATGGGGCACAGATACCAATGTCCTGGCTGTATAGGTCCCTGGAGGGCTTAGGGGGTTGTGGGGGGCACAGATACCTGAGTTCAGGCTGCAGAGGTCCCGATGGGGCTTAGGGTCTGTCACAGAGTGTGGGGGAGTCCGGTCCTGCACCCCTCTTCTTGGGACTCATAGTGACTCTCAGCCAGCCAGTAAAACAGACGGGTTTTTGGCCAACAGGAGCGAAAGATACAGCAGACCTTGGAGGCACAAGCAGGACCCATCAATCGAGTGCTTCTGGGGGTTTAGGAAACTTAGTTCCCAGTTTGGGATTCCCTGAATTCCAACCACCCAGACCAAAATCGAAACTGAATTAACCCAACTCCCTCCAGCCAGGCCTTCCTGTGTCCAGCTTCCCAGGCAAAGGTGCTGACTCCCTCCCTCCTGCCTAGCTCAGGTTACAGGCTGAGCACGTGTACGGTCCTAAAGTCACCCCCTGCTCTCCCATCCCCCACACAAACTGTCCCTACTCCATCACAGTAATGCACAGAGCATTTCCCATGGAGCAACAGTGACAGTGTGTGGCCACGCAGGATAATGCACAGAGCATTTCTCAAATGGAGCAACAGTGACACCTTGTGGCCATGCACGGTATGGCACTATCAATTTCTTAATGGAGATACAGTGACACTGTGTGGCCATGCAGGGTCATACACAGAGCATCACTCCTATGTAGAGGCTGTAGAGATCCCTGGGGGGCTTAGGGGTCGTGGTGGGCACAGATAGCTACTTCCGGGTTGGAGGCATTCCGTTGGGGACTAGGGGCTTCCTGGGGGACACATATATCTACATCCAGGCTGGAGAGGTCCCTGGATGGCTTAGGGGGTTGTGGTGTGTAAAGATACATACGTCCACGCTCTAGTGGTCCCTGGAGGTTTAGGGAGTTGATGAGGGGCACAGAATCCTATGTATGGTCTGGAGGGGTCCCTGGGGGACTTAAGGGGTTGTGGTTGTGCAGATACCTACATCCCGGTTGGAGGGGGCCCCTGTGAGTTTGGGGGTTAGTGTGGCATACACACATAGCTATAAACAGGGTGGTGGGGGCCCTATGGGTCTTAGGGGGCTTGTGTGGGGCAGAGATACCTATGTCCAGGCTGGAGCAGTCCTGGGGAGGGCTTAGGGGCTTCCTGGAGGTCACAAATATCTATGTCCCGGCTGAAGGAGTTCTGGGGGTATTAGGGAGTTGGAGGGGGCACAGATAATTATTTCGAGGCTGTAGGGGTCCCGGGGTTGCCTTGGGGCATTTTGGGGTACAGATACCTATGTCCATCCTTTAGGGGTCGCTGGGAGGATCAGTAGGTTCGTGAGGGTGCACAGATACCTATGTTGAGGCTATAGGGATCCTGGGGGGCTTCGGGGTTTGTGGGGGGGCACACATACCTTCATCCAGGCAAGAGGGGTCCTTGGGCCCTTAGGTGGTTCGTGTTGGGCACAGATACCTGCGTCTAGGCTTGAGAGGTTCCAGGGGGCTTAGGGGGGTTGTGGGGAGCTCAGATAACTATGTCGAGGCTGGAGGGGTCCCATGGTGGCCTGGGGGTTTCTGGGGGGCACAGATACCTGTGTCTAGGCTGGAGGAGTTTCAGGGGTATTAGGAGGGTTGTGGTTTCACCAATACCTATGTCCATGCTGGAGGGATCCCGTTGTGGCTTAGGGGATTTGTGGGGTCAGCGATACCTATGTCTAGGCTGGAGGGGTCCTGGGGAGGATTAGGTGTGTTGGGGGGGGAACAGATTCCTACCTCCCTATTGTAGGGGGCCCTGTGTAGCTTAGGTGGTTTGTGGGAGTCACAGATACAAACATCCATGCTGTAGGGATCCTGAGGGTCTTTGTGGGACTCTGGGGGTCACAGATACCTACCTACAGGCTGGAGGGGTCCTGTGGGTCTTAGGGGGTTTGTGGGGCATACAGATGCCTACATCTGGGCTTGTGGGTTCCCTGGGGGCTTAGAGGTTTTTGGGGAGCACAGATACCTTTATCCAGCCTAGATGGGTCCCAGTGGGATTATAGGGTTGTGGGGGGCACAACCTATGTAAGCAGAAGCAGGATGAACTCTACCCTGACATCCAGTGGTGAATTATGGCGAGTGTGGAAAAGAATTTCAGGTGCTGATCGTGTTTGCATAGGCACACCCACTCCGCCTGACATGGCCACGGTAGCCTGGGATGGTTGCTTTGGCAGCTGTTTATTTGTTGTTGGAGTGTGAGATGTGGAGTGTTGTCACCCTGATTGTGTGGATGAGGAACTGTGAAACTGCTTTGAGACAGGGATTCTCGCCATCAATTGAGTGACACTCGCTAAACAAGGGAGCGGGCTCCTTGAGTAAGCCAGAAACAGCAATTGCATCTTTTTTTTCTTTAGCAGTTAAATAGCAGAGGTTTTTTTTGGTTCTTTTAAGAATTGAAGTTCTAGGCTCCTGAGCTGACGTTTCTAAAAACCTGTTCTAGCTAAAGGGGCAGTCTGAAGCTATATTGTAGAGCAGAGCAGCTGATAGAGAGAAGTAATTTTTGGGATGGTTGGAGGAGCCCATGGAGTGAGGTGAGCCAAGCAGTTTTTCGGACAGCTGGAGCAGATCACAGGTCAATTGGGGGAGCAGAGCAGCTGGTGGACCGAGCAGAGCAGTTCGTGGGGAAGGCAGAAGTAGAATCCCATGGAGAGTCAGGGCAGTCGGCAGTGGACCACGTAACGTGCCCCTTTCTACCCAGGTGGCAGGGGGAAAAACCCTGCAGATAGACTCTTGAACTCTGGGGCTGCGGGACTGTGGGTGATTTTGGGGTTGCTGGACTCTTGAAACATTTGAGGTATTGGACTTTGGAGTCTTGGAGTTATTTGGGGATTCCTGGACTCAAGAGCCCAGGGAAGAGAACACGGCCTAGTTGAGGTGTTTTCCCAATTTAATGCTCTGTTGTTTATGTCACGTTATTAAACATTTTCTGCTACACCCAGACTCTGTGCTTGTGAGAGGGGAAATATTGCCTCTTTGAGGCACCTAGGGGTGTGTATGTAATATTTTCCCATGTCACTGGGTGGGGGCTCAAGCTACTTTGCATTACGTTGTAGGGAATGGACACCTATGTATGGAACCCATTCCTTGCTGCTATCAATTCAGCCTGGCAGAAGGGTTCCACATACGTACAGGCTGAAGGGGTCCCTGGGGGGCTTAGGGGATTCGTGGGGGGCACAGATATCTAGGTCCAGGCTTTAGGGGTCCCTGGGGGGCTCAGGGGTTTGGCGGGCAGCACAGATACCTACGTCCAGGCTGCAGGGGTCCCGGAGGGGATTAGGGGATGTCACAGAGTGTGGTGAAATCCGGCCTCGCACCCCTCTTCCTGGGACACACAGTGACTCAGCCAGCCAGTAAAACAGAAGGTTTTTTGGCCAACAGAAACGAAGGATTCAGCAGAGCTTTTGGGCACAACCAGGACCCCTCAATCGAGTTCTTCTGGGGGTTCAGGAAGCTTAGTTCTCAGTTTGGGATTCCCTGAATTCCAACAACCCAGCTCCAAACCAAAACTGAACTAACTCCCTGCAGCCGGCCCCTTCCTGTGTCCAGCTTCCCGGGCAAAGGTGCTGACCCCCTCCCGCCTGCCTAGCTTGAGTTATAGGCTTAGGTCCTGTCCCTCACCTAAAGTCACCCATTGTTCTCCCATCCCCCACACAGACAGTCCCTACTCCATCATAGTAACGTCCAGAGCATTTCCCACATTGAGGGAAAGTGAAACCGTGTGGCCACGCAGGGTAATGCACAGAGCATCACACCTACGTAGAGGCTGTAGAGATCCCTGGGGGGCTTAGGGGTCATGGGAGGTACAGATAGCTACGTCCAGGCTGAAGGCATTCCGGGGGGGCTTAAGGGGGTTCATAGGGTCACAGATACCTACGTCCAGGTTGGTTGGAACCCTGGGGGAGTTAGGGGAGTTGTGGGGGCATAGGTACTTGTTTTCAGGCTGTAGAGGTCCTGGTGGGGATTAGGGGCTTCATGGAGGACACCAATAGCTACGTTCGGGCTGGAAGGGTCCTTGGATGGCTCAGGGAGTTCTGCTGAGCACAGTGATCGCTGGGGGTTTAGGAACTTGGTGAGGGGCACAGATACCTATGTATGTCCTGCATGGGGTCCCTGGGGGGCTTAGTGGTATTGTAGGGGACAGAGATACCTACGTCCAGGCCATAGGGATTCTGGGGGGCTTAGGGCCTCGGGGGGCACAGATACCTACATCCAGGCTGGAGGGGTCCCCGGGGTTTAGGGGGTTTATGGGGGGCACAGCTATGTACCTCCAGGCTGGAGAGGTTCCGTAGAGGATTAGGGGGTTTTGCAGATGACAGAGATACCTATCTCCAGGCTCTAGGGGTCCCTGGGGGGCTTAGGGTTTTTTTGCGGAGGCACAGATATCTATGTCCAGGTTAGAGTTGTTCCTGTGGGGTTTAGGAGGTTCCTGCGGGGCATAGATACCTAGGTCAATGCTGTAGGGGTCGCTGGGTGGTTTAGGGGTTTTCTGGGGGCACAGATATATACGTCTAGGCTGTAGGGGTCCCTGGGAGGCTTAGGGGGTTTGTGGGGGGCAGAGATACCTACGTCTAGGCAATACCGCTTCCAGGGGGAATTAATGAGTTGCGGGGGGCACAGATACCTAGGTCCAGGCTGGAGGGTTCCCGGGGGGGGGCATAGGCATTTTGTGAGGGGCACAGATACCTGCATCCAGGCTGGAGGGGTCCCTGGGGTCTTAGGGGGTTTCTTGTGGGCACAGATAACTACCTCCAGGCTGGATGGGTTTCTCGGCACTTAGGGGTTGTGGGTGGCACAGATACCTCCGTCCAGGCTGGAGGGTCCCTGTGGAGAAAAGCGGTTCACTGGATTCTCAGATACAGCCAGGATGTTGGTATCTGTGCCCCCCATAAATCTCCTAAGCCCTCCGGGACCCCTCCAGTCTGCACGTAGGTATCTGTGACCCCCAGAAACCCCCTAACGCCCCAGGAGCCCCTACAGCCTTGACGTAGGTATCTGTGACTCCAACGAACCTCCTAAACCACCCAGGACCCCTCCAGCTAGGACATAGGTATCTGTTCCCCCCTCTACCCCCAATCTCCTCAGGACCCCTAGACCCTGGACGTAGGTATCTGTGTCTGCCCCGATCCCCGAAGCATCCCCATTACCCCTTTAGCCTGGACGTAGGTATCTGTGCTCCCACAACCCCCCTAAATGTCCCAGCGACCCCTTCAGCCTGGATGTACCTATCTGTGACCCCCACGAACCCCCTAAGGCCCCAGGGATCCTTACAGCCTGGTCACAGGTGTCTGAGCACACCATGAACCCCCTAAGCTCCTTGGGACACATCCGGCCTGGATGTATCTGAGCCCCCAGTGAACCGCCTATTCTTCCCGGGACACCGACAGCCTGGACCTAGGTATCTGTGCCCCCCACAAACCCCCTATACCCCCCAGGACCCCTCCAGCCTAGATGTAGGTCTGTGTACCCCCACGGCCCCCCTGGGACTCCTGCAGCCTGGAGGTTCGTATCTGTGCCCCCCACGAAACCCCAACCCCCCAGGGACCACTCCAGCCTGGACATAAGTATCTGTGCTCCCCACGAACCCATAAGCACCTGTAGGGACGCTTACAGCATGGTGTTAGGTATCTGAGGACCCCCAAAACTCCCTAAGCCCACGAGTTACCCCTTCAGCCTAGAGATAAGTATCAGTGCCCCCCCATCCCCATAAGACCCCCCGGACCTCTCCAGCCTGGACTTAGGTATATGTGCCCCCCACGAACCCACTAAGCCCCCCAGGGACCCTCCAGCCTGGATGGAGGTATCTGTGCCCCTCACAACCCCTAAGTGCTGAGGAACCCCTCCAGCCTGGAGGTAGGTATCTGTGCCCACCAGAAACCCCTTTAGCCCCACAGGGACCCCTCCAGCCTGGATGCAGGTATCTGTGCCCCTCACAAACTGCCTAAGCCCCCGCCTGGGAACCCTCCAGCCTGGACCTAGGTATCTGTGCACCCCCAACACACTAATTCCCCCTGGAAGTCCTATTGCCAGCATGTAGGTATCTCTGTCCCCCACAAACCCCCTAAGCCTCCCAGGGATCCCTACAGCATAGATGCATGTATCTGTGTACCCCAGAAAGCCCCTAATCCATCTGGTGACCCCTACAGCATGGACCTAAGTATCTGTGCCCCCCAGGAACCTCCTAAACCCCACAGGAAACACTTCAACCTGGACATAGATATCTGTGCCTCATAAAAAAAACCCTAAGCCCCCCAGGGACCCCTAGAGCCTGGAGATAGGTATCTCTGCCATCTGCAAAACCCACTAATCCTCCCTGGAACCTCTCCAGCCTGAACGTACATAGCTGTGCCCCCCACAAACCCCCTAAGCTCCTCGGAACCCCTCCAGCCTGGATGTAGGTATCTGTGCCCCCCCATGCTCTAAGCCCCCCCAGAATTCCGATAGCCTGGATAAAGGCATCTGGGTCCCCTACACTACCACGAAGACCCCCAGGAACCCCTCCAGGACATACTTAGGTACCTGTGCCCCTCACCAAGTCCCTAAACCCACAGGGACCACTATGCTCACCACAACCCCCTAAGCCATTCAGAGACCCCTCCAGACCGGACGTAGCTATTGGTGTCCTCCACGAAGCTCCTAATCCCCCCCCAGGACCTCTACAGCCTGGATGCAAGTACCTATGCCCCCCACAACCCCTTTACTCCCCCAGGGTCTTGGCCACCCTAGATGTAGGTATTTGTGATGCAATGAACCCCCTTAAGCCCCCCCGGAATGCCTCCAGCCTGGACGTAGCTATCTGTACCTCCCATGACCCCTAAGCCCCCCAAGGATCTGTACAGCCTCTACGTAGGTGTGATGCTCTGTGCATTACCCTCTGTGGCCACACGGTGTCACTGTTGCTCCATGCGGGAAATGCTCTGTGCATTACCCTACGTGGCCACACGATGTCACTGTTGCTCCATGCGGGAAATGCTCTGGGCGTTACTGTGATGGAGTAGAGCCTGTCTTTGTGGGGGATGGGACAGCAGGGGGTGACTTTAAGTGAGGGAGAGGACCTCAGCCTGTAACTCGAGCTAGGCAGCGGGAAGGGGTCAGCACCTTTGCCTGGGAAGCCGGACACAGGAAGGGACCGGCTGAAGGGAGTTAGTTCAGTTTTGGTTTGGAGCTGTGTTGTTGGAATTCAGGGAATCCCAAACTGGGAACTAAGCTTCCTGAACCCCCAGAAGGACTCAATTGAGGAATCCTGGTTGTGCCCAAAAGCTCTGCTGAATCCTTCGCTCCTGCTGGCCAAAAAAACCTTCTGTTTTACTGGCTGGCTGAGTCCCTGTGTGTCCCAGGAAGAAGGGTGCAGGACGGGACTCTCCCACACGCTGTGACAGACCCAAAGCCCCTTCAGGACCCCTGCAGCCTGGACGTAGATATCTGTGCCCCCCACCAAACACTTAAGCCCTCTGGAGACCCCTCCAGCCTGAACTTAGGTATCTGTGCCTCCCACAACCCCCCTAAGCCCCCCAGGGACCAATACAGCCAGGACATTGGTATCTGTACCCCATATAGACTCCATAAGCCCCCTGGGACACTCCAGTGTGCACGTAGATATATGTGCCCCTCAGAAACCCCCTAACCCCCCAGGAACCCCTACAGCTTGGACATAGGTATTTGCACTCTCACAATCCCCCTACCACCTCCCTGGGACATCTACAATCTGGACATATATATCTGTGCCCCTCACAAAACCTCTAACCCCCCCTGTGACCAATACAGCCTGGGCATACGTATCTGTGCCCACTCGAACTCCTAAGACCCCCTGGGATCCCTACAGCCTGGACATAGGTATCTTGGGCCCCCACAAATCCCCTAAGACTCCTAGGATGCCTCTGTGCACCCCAAGGCCCCTAAGATCCCCAGGACCCCTACAGCCTGGATGTAGGTGTGACAGTGATGCCCGTGGGAGCCAGCTGAGGTCACTCAATCAGGGTGAACTGCAAACAAAACAGGGCAGACAAATCCCAAACGCTAGTGGTATTTCAATACTTAGATTTACCAAGCCAGCACAAAACAGCTTCTGTAGTACCTCACTGGTTACTTAGAAGTTTAAACTACGCAGTTCCCTTAAAGTACACAGCCTCAGGCCTCCGTCCAGACACATCTGTCAGATATGATGATTTCTGAAAATCTTACTTTATCATATAAAAGAAAAGATTCTTCCGATCCCAAAGGATCAGCCACATACCCAGGTTCAATTATAACTTAGATTAATAGATTCATATATTCTAGGGTCAGAAGGGACCAATGTGATCATCTAGTCCGACCCCCTGCACAAAGCAGGCCACAGACCCTTACCCATTCACTTCTATAACAAACCCCTAACCTATGTCTGAGTTATTGAAGTCTTCAAATTGTGGTTTGAAGACCTCAAGCTGCAGAGAATTCACCAGCAAGTGACCCATGCCCCACGCTGCAGGGGAAGGCGAAAAACCTCCAGGGCTCTGCCAATCTGCCCCAGAGGAAAATTCCTTCCCGACCCCAAATATGGCGATCAGCTAAACCCTGAGCATGTGGGCAAGACTCACCAGCCAACTTAGATCTCACCCAAAATACATGCTATAGCCAATTCTTATTAACTAAGCTAAAATTTATTAGAAAATAAAAGAGAGAGAGTGTTAGTTAAAAGATTAATAGACATTAATCTTAAGGGCCCAAAAGCAAGCTATTCTGATGGGTAGGAAAGATAGAAAATGTGGCAAAAGACCACCTTGGCTTAACCACGAGATCTTGCATGACCTACAAAATAAAAAGGAGTCATATAAAAAATGGAATCTAGGTCAGATTACAAAGGATGAATATAGGCAAATAACACAGGAATGCAGGGGCAAGATTAGAAAGGCAAAGGCACAAAATGAGCTCAAACTAGCTATGGGAATAAAGGGAAACAAGAAGACTTTTTATCAATACATTAGAAGCAAGAGGAAGACCAAGGGCTGGGTAGGCCCACTGCTCAGTGGGGAGGGAGAAACAGTAACAGGAAACTCGGAAATGGCAGAGATGCTTAATGACTTCTTTGTTTTGTTCTTCACTGAGAAGTCTGAAGGAATGTCTAACAAACTGAATGCTTATGGGAAGGGGGTAGTTTTAGAAGATAAAATTAAAAAAGAGCAAGTTAAAAACCACTTAGAAAAGTTAGATGCCTGCAAGTCACCAGGGCCTGATGAAATGCATCCTAGAATACTCAAGGAGTTCATAGAGGAGGTATCTGAGCCACTAGTTATTATCTTTGGAAAGTCATGGGAGATGGGAGAGATTCCAGAAGACTGGAAAAGGGCAAATATATTGCCCATCTATAAAAAGAGAAATAAAAACAACCCAGGAAACTACAGACCAGTTAGTTTAACTTCTGTGCCAGAGAAGATAATGGAGCAAGTAATTAAAGAAATCATCTGCAAACACTTGGAATGTGGTAAGATGATAGGGAATAGCCAGCATGGATTTGTAAAGAACAAATCGTGTCAAACCGATCTGATCGCTTTCTTTGATAGGATAACGAGTCTTGTGGATAAAGGAGGAGCGGTGGATATGGTATACCTAGACTTTAGTAAGGCATTTGATACGGTCTCACATGATATCCTTATCAATAAACTAGGCAAATACAATTTAGATGGGGCTACTATAAGGTGGGTGCATAACTGGCTGGATAACCGTACTCAGAGAGTAGTTATTAATGGCTCCCAGTCCTGCTGGAAAGGTATAACAAGTGGGGTTCCGCAGGGATCTGTTTTGCGACCAGCTCTGTTCAATATCTTCATCAATGACTTAGATGTTGGCATAGAAAGTATGCTTATTAAGTTTGCGGAGAATACCAAACTGGGAGGGATTGCAACTGCTTTGGAGGACAGGGTCAAAATTCAAAATGATCTGGACAAATTGGAGAAATGGCCTGAGGTAAACAGGATGAAGTTCAATAAAGACAAATGCAAAGTGCTCCACTTTGGAAGGAACAATCAGTTTCACACATACAGAATGGGAAGAGACTGTCTAGGAAGGAGTATGGCAGAAAGAGATCTAGGAGTCATAGTAGACCACAAGCTAAATATGAGTCAACAATGTGATACTGTTGCAAAAAAAGCAAACGTGATTCTGGGACGCATTAACAGGTGTGTTGTAAACAAGACACGAGAAGTCATTCTTCTGCTCTCCTCTACGCTGATTAGGCCTCAACTGGAGTGTTGTGTCCAGTTCTGGGCACCACATTTCAAGAAAGATGTGGAGAAATTGGAGAGGGTCCAGAGAAGAGCAACAAGAATGATTAAAGATCTTGAGAACACGACCTATGAAGGAAGGCTGAAAGAATTGGGTTTATTTAGTTTGGAAAAGAGAAGGCTGAGAGGGGACACGATAGCAGTTTTCAGGTATCTAAAAGGGTGTCATCAGGAGGAGAGAGAAAAATTGTTCACCTTAGCCTCTAAGGATAGAACACGAAGCAATGGGCTTAAACTGCAGCAAGGGAGGTTTAGGTTGGACATTAGGAAGCAGTTCCTAACTGTCAAGGTAGTTAAATACTGGAATAAATTGCCTAGGGAGGTTGTGGAATCTCCATCTCTGGAGATATTTAAGAGCACGTTAGATAAATGTCTATCAGGGATGGTCTAGACAGTATTTTCTCCTGCCATGAGGGCAGGGGACTGGACTCAATGAGCTCTCGAGGTCCCTTCCAGTCCTAGAGTCTATGAATCTATTAATGGCTATTAGCCATGCTGGGTAAGGAATGGTATCTCTAGCCTTTGTTTATCAGAGGGTGGAGATAGATGGCAGGATAGAGATCCCTTGATCATTACATATTAGGCTCAGTCTGTCTGGGGCACCTGGCATTGGCCACTGTTGGCAGATAGGTTGCAGGGTTGGATAGACCTTTAGTCTGACCCAGTATGGCCATTCTTAGGTTCTTATTAAGGAAGGGGCAAACCTTTCTGGTGGAGTTTCTGTAGTGTAGTGGTTTGCACGTTTGCCTAATACACAGAAGGTCCTTGATTTGAAACCAGGCAGGAACATGCGGGCTTAAGCTTCTGCTGGCCTGTCCTTGCTGTTGTAGGAGCAGCAGTGATTTCTATGCTCAAAATGTCTGTTATATTTCCCCTCCCTCCCACTTTTGTCTCCTCTCCCTCTCTGAATACCTGTGAAGTGGCTTTCCCCCTCCCACCACTCCTGGAATGCTTGTGGGATGAAGGGGCTGGTTGAACAGCAGAAGAGCTCCCAGGTAGACAAGGTGTCTGGGACTCTAATTAGGCAGCACTCACACACCTAGAGCATGGACACTGCCCAAGGTGGAGTCTGACCCACCAGATGCAGCCAAGTCATCTCTAGTCGCAGACCATGAGGTGCAGGTCCTTAAAAGGGGAAGGGGTCATGCGCTCAGCTGTGCACTCACAAGCTTGTATGTCCAGTGAATGCCCTTCGCCTGGACCACCTGGCCAGTGGTTCTCTGTGTTGTATTTCATTGTTCCTCAGGAAGACTTACCTTCATCCCATCATCCATCGCAGCGCTGTGGGACACTTACCTTGCTGAATCCTGACATCTCCAGTGCCATGCCAGTCCTGGGAGCCTGAATATGCAAGTGTGACACCCCACCCATCTTCTTTGGAGCTTATCTGTCAATATAATAAATGTGCTGCTTTCTGCCAAACTCTGGTGGGTCATTAGTCCTCCCTATGCTTACTAGCTGGCCTAATTTTGGGTAACACCTGTGATAACCCCAACCCCTGCAGGACAGAAGATGGGGAAATGAGCTGAGAAAAAGTCTTGGCATCAGCAGGGGAAAGCAAGAGGATCTGGGCCAGTGACCATTTGAAGCCTTGTAGCTTGGTCTTCTCTGCCCTGGGAGGTTGGCCTATAGCGACCGGCTCTTCCTGCTGGCCTCCTCTGCTTGATTTGCCAAAGAAGAAAGTGAGGCAGGAATGGGGCAAAAGAGGAAAGTTGAGCTGAGGAAGGCAGGGCAGAATCTAAGTGGCTCAGTGCAGCTAAGTGGGGTTAGTAGAGCACCACCATTCGTTCTGCAAAGCCTTGGGAGGTGTGGTTGGCTGCTGGGAGGCAGAATCCTGTGCCTGCCTCTTGGCTCCCCAGGGGTGGCTACTTGCAGCCCAGGAGAAGAAGGGGGGTTCTGGGTGAAAGGAAGACAAGCAAAGCTCTGGGAGGAAATTTGGGTGTGGGGTGCGGGATCTCTGCTAGGGGAGGAGGTTGGGGTGCAAGAGAGATAGCGCTGAACCCGGGCACTGCATCTCCCAAAGTGACCAGTACACACAACCTTTCATCAGCAGCTCCTAGGTGGGTGAGGCCAGGGGGTCTCCGTGCGCTTCTGCTTTCAGGCACTGCCCCCAGAGCTCCCATTGGCTGCAGTTCCTGGCCAATGGGAGCTGTGGAGTTCGTACTCGGGGCAGAGGCAGCACATGGAGACACTCCCCCTGCCCCAGGGGATGCTGGGACATGTAGGACACTTCTGGGAGCGGCAGGGAGGGACGGAGGCAAAGTGGGCAGGGAGCCACCTTAGTGCTGCTGGCACATCTCTGCACACCCATGGGTGGAGGGGAGCAGAGGGCCTCCATGTGCTGCCTGGGGTAGGGGCAGAGCACAGAGCTACCTCCCCTCCTGGGTCTCTTACAGGAGTGGGTGGGTGGGACCTTTTGGCCTGCAAAGTGCAGCAGGTCAGACTAGATAATCACACTGGTCCCTTCTGACCTTAAAGGCTCTGAGTCTAACAGGGAGAGGGAAGTAAAGGAAAAATTTTTAAGAAATAAACCAAACATTGTAATACCAGGACGACTCCAACTGCTCATTGTATAGTCCTGCCTCTTTTTTCGTCTGCTGGGTGTTTAATGACCTGCTGGGATTTGGGACACTGATTCTCTCATTCAATTGCTAAACTGATACAATGTGACTGAAATTAAACCAATTCCCAGGGGAGAAAAGATCTCATCGTTGCATGGGCTTGGAATTGAACCCCAATCCACTGCTTAGTAGGTAGCTATACTCACCACCATACCACCAAACATCTGGAAAAAAAAAGCCTCTCCTACCTGCCACTTATGCTTGTCAAATTAGGCTAGACCAGCATTGCAGAGATTTTCTACCTGATAAAATATACTGGATTCTCATCACTGAAAAAAGAACACCTCCATCTTCACTTGGGTTTGAACCTCAGCCTTTCAATTAGTCACCAAAGTTGTTAATCACAGGGTATGTCTACGCTACAGGATTATTCCGATTTTACAGAAACCGTTTTTTGAAAACAGATTGTATAAAGTCAAGGTCACGCACCCACACTAAGCACATTAATTCAGCAGTGTGCATCCATGTACCAAGGCTAGCATCAATTTCCAGAGCGTTGCATTGTGGGTAACTATCCCATAGTTCCCACAGTCTCCCCTGCCCATTGGAATTCTGGATTGAGATCTCAATGCCTGATGGGGCAAAAACAGTGTCATGGGTGATTCTGGGTAAATGTGGTCACTCAGTCCTCCCTCCATGAAAGCAACGGCAGGCAATCATTTCACGACCTTTTCCCTGGATTGCCTGGGCAGACGTCATAGTACGGCAACCATGGAGCCCGTTCAGCCTTTTTTCACTGTCAGCGTATATCTACTGGATGGTACTGACAGTCACAGTACTGCAACGCTACACAGTAGCATCCCTTTGCTTTTTGCAAATTAGCAAAGATGGTTACCAGCCCTACTGTACCATCTGCTGCTTTGCAAGTTGGCAATGACAGTTACCAGTTATACTGTACCGTCTGCTGCTGTCATTGGTGCTCCTGGCCGGCCTCAATGAGGTCAGCTGGGGGTGCATGGACAAAAATGGGAATGACTTCCCAGGTCATTCCCTTCTTTAAGTTTTGTCTAATTGAGAGTCAGTTCTGTCTAGACTATCAGCCAAGCCCAGAGAGAAAAAATGGTCACTCCGGGTCACAGTCCCAGAGATCCCCCAGAAATGATGAGCTGCATGTCATTCTAGCCTCACCCATTGCTTTCCTCCTCCCCTACCCCTCCTGGGCTACTGTGGCAGTTATCCTCCCATTTGTGTGATGAAGTAATAAAGAATGCAGGAATTTCAAACAACACTGACTTTATTGCTTCTGCAAGCTGGGATCAAAGGGCGGAGGGAAGCGCAGCCTCCAGCTGCTAGGATAGTCCAGGCAGGACTGAATGTCCATTAGACAAAGCTTAAAGAAGAGAATGAGCTGGGAGTCATTCCCATTTTTGCCCAGGCACTTCTGGCCGACCTCACTGTGGCCAGCCAGGAGCACTCACGGGATGACAATGACAGATACCAGTCCTACTGTACTGTCTGCCGTCTGCAAGGGAAGGGAAGGGAAGGGGATGTTGCTGTGTAGCGCTGTAGCACCATGTCTGCCAGCAGCATCCAGTAGACATACAGTGACATTGGAAAAAGGCAAGAAAGGATTTTTTTCTCTTTCCTTTCACGAGTGGAGGGAGGCAATGACATATACCCTGAACCACCCACGACAATGTTTTTGACCCTTCAGGCTTTGGGAGCTCAACCAAGATTTCAAGTGGTTTTAGCAGAGTGTGGGAACTGTGGGATAGCTACAGTCATCAGTCACCCCTCCCTCTGTGAGCATCCATTTCATTCTTTGACTTTCTGGTACGCTTGTCTCAGCTCCTTAAGTTTCAGCACTTTGTTGAGTCCCTGTTGTGGCATCTGTCCATCATAGCCTTGGAGATTTTTTTCAAATGTTTTGGCATTTCATCTTTTGGAACGGAGTTCTGATAGAACAGATTCCTCTCCCCATACAGAGATCAGCTTCAGTATCTCCCGTATGGTCCATGCTGGAGCTCTTTTTTGATTCTGGGACTGTATGGTCACCTTTGCTGATCAGCACTCCACGCTGGGCAAACAGGAAATGAAATTCAAAATTCAAAAAGTTCTCGGGGCTTTTTCTGTCTACCTGGCTAGTGCATCCAAGTTCAGATTGCTGTCCAGAGTGGTCACAATGGTGCACTGTGGGATAGTGCCCGGAGACCAATATCATCAAATTGCAGTCACATTAACCCTAATCCGACATAGCTATACCGATTTCAGTACTACTCATCATCAGGGAGGAGTACAGATACCGGTATTAAGAGCCCGTTATACCGATATAAAGGGCTTTGTTGTGTGGACGGGTGCAGTGTTAATGCGATTTAATGCTGCTAAATTGGATATAAACTCATAGTGTTGACCAGGCCAGAGAGAGCAGCAGGTTTCCCCTATTGTTTCCTACTCTTGTTTTCTTGACTAGTTTCTCCTCTGCACCAACTTACACTTTTACTCTGTGAGCCTGGCTAGTTCAGTTGGTAGCACAGCAGACCGTTGTTTGAAGGGTGCAGAGTTCGCGCCCCTAGTTAGGTGATGAACTACTCACTATATCTTTAAAAATCTGTCTTTCTGGACTCTTTTATCTTGTTTTTTCTCTTCAGGATTTTGCCTTTCCTAAGAAGGGCCTTTGTGGGGGTGGTGATTGAAGGGGCAACTTCCTGACATCCGCCCTGTCCTCACAGCCTGGAGGAATAAAGGCCTCTGGGCATATAGCATGTTCCTCCCCTGCACACACACACACACACACACACAGAATATCCCTAAGGAATTAGAATCGCCTGCTGCCTTCCCCGTCCTGCTGGATCTCCAAATGAGGATGCTCTTCAGCCTAAACCCATGTCCCCGCTATTCCCAATGTTCCTCAGACCCAACCCTCAGTCCCTCCTATGCTCACTGCTCCTCACTCCCAACCAGAGCCTGCTCCTCTTCACCCTTCTCCTCTGTCCCAATCCACAGCCCATTCCTATTCCCAGTGCCCCTCAATCCCAACCCAGAGGCCCCTCCTCCTCACACTGCTCCTCAGTCCCAGCCCATAGCTCCCTCCTTCCCTCCAGCAGCAGGTGCTTCAGACCCCCTCAGGAAGATTTTCTTGCAAGGTTTCGGGTATGAGTCTGCATGTGGATTTTACAGTATGTTGGAAATATGTTGGGTTGCTTGCCAAAATGATCACTTTTGGCTGGTGTTGGATTCCCAGTTTCCTTGTTATTGGGATAGGAGAACTAAAGGGTTGTTGTCCTTGTTGTGTGAATCGAGAGCAGCAGAACTGTGCTTGGCAGACCCCTATGGAGGGACTCACCCTCAATTCAATAGCACTTGCTAGGCAGGGGACATGGGTTCCAAAGCCAAGTGGGCTGGGGTCTGAGTTCTCATACTAAAATTTATGTGTTAGACCAACTTTAGGACAGGGTGGCTGTGGAAGGGTGAGTGAGTCCCTAGACAACATAGTGAGTACGGTGCCTTCTTATTTTCCCCGTTTTCCACCGAGGATGGCAGATGAACTCTACAGAGGCACTCTGGGCTTGCACTGACTAAGGACAACAGCTGTGAGTGGGGTGCAGAGAGGGGATGGCTCATGTTAAATGACTTTTGGTTGCTGGACTTACGAACCTTAGGGAGAAGGACATTGCCCAGCTTATTTGTGGGTGGGTCTTTTCCTCGTGGTTTAGGTTTATGTGTTGGGGCTGCTGACATGACTTCTGCTAACCCTGGGCTTGCATTGCAATGTAGACGTACCCTGAGAGTGCAGCTATACTGAGATAAAATCCCTGTGGCCCTGCTGGCCTGGATGATCTGACTTGGGCTCCCAGGGCTCAGGTTATGAGGCTAAAAACTGCAGTGTAGACATTTGGGCTCAGACTGGAGCCCAGGCTCAGAGACCCTCACCCCTCGTGGGGTCTCGGAGGCTGGGCTCAAGCCCAAGTGTCTACACTGTAATTTTATAACCCTGCAGCACAAGCCCCACAAGCCTGAATCGGCTGACCCAGGGTTTGAGAATAGTGACTTGGGTGTGTTAATGGCAGTGTAGACGTAATGCTAGGCTATGCCCACACTGCAATGAAACACCCAGGGCTGCCCCATGCCAGATCAGGCTCCTGGGGCTTGGGCCATGGGGTGGTAAATTTGCAGTGTAGACATGTCGGCTCAGGCTCAATACTGGGTTCTGGGACCCCCCAAGGATGGGAGGGAGTTTAGCAAGCAAAAAAGATAAAATGGCAGTGGAGAATTACCGTGGACTCAATGGCATTTCTCCATTGGTCTGTCTGCTTTGGGGCAGGGACAATAACACGTCCTGCTGCATTCGTTATTACAAAGGGCGGTTTAGGATTTTCATTCTCAGACACTGGGCACAAAGCAGGACTCAACCCTCGATGCAAACTAAAGGAGCTGCCCACAGATTCTGGCAGCCACAATGAGCATTTGATGTGAGAGCTCAGATCTGCCCCTGTCCCAGAGGGTGGAGGTCATCTGCAAGGGGACTGGACCACTAACCTATCAGCTCCTAACTCCCAAACTTTCAGTAACTCTGTTATCAGTGGCTGTGAGCATAATTTAAACCATAAGAAAAACCACACTGGGCTAGACCAAAGGCCCATCTAGCTCTGAATCTTGTCTTCTGACAGTAGCCAATACCAGGTGCCTTAAAAGCCACTCCTCAAGGCGCCACTGGGAATTGAACTCAAGATCCTTTGCTTACAAGGGAAGTGTTTTAGCCAGCTGAGCCATGCTGCCTGCATGTAGTTAAAGCATCCTGTCTGACCACCCCTGACTCACTGACATCTCCACCAAGCCCTGAAAAGCTTTGCTTGTGTTTGGATTCTGCAAAGCAGAGGAGCAGATGAGGTTTTCCTTGCAAGTTGTGTGTGTGTGTGTGTGAATCTTTGGCCAGGTCTGCACTACAAAGTTATTTTAGCATCATTACATTGCTGAGGTGCGTGAAAAACACACAACGCTCCCTCGGTCACCAGCTTTTGGCTGATGCACACACTGCAATGCCACATTTGGCCACAAAACTGCCCTGTTTTGGAGACAAAATAAAACCACCTCAACGAAAGGCCTAGAGCTTTTTGCAGCAAACTTAAAGTGACAGAGTGCCAGTGTAGATGCTGCCGTTCATTATATAACTGTAACTGGCCTCCAGCAGTATCCCACAATGCCCTCCATGAACTAACCTGCCCTGCATTCTGCTACAGAGCCATGGGGCCCTCCCCTTTCATAGCTCCAGGAAGTTCTGATAGCTGAGTCTGCTGCTCTGCTCCGGCAGCCAGGAGAAAATCTCTGCCATGGATGCTGCTCACTCCCGCCCTGCAAGCACAGAGCAGGTGGCAGGAGCTTCCTTACAGTGGGGGCGGCGGGGCATTGGCATCTGAACTGTGACGCCCCCATAACACCTCTTCCTTCGAGGAGGCTCTTACATTCTAAACTGGGATGGCTGTTTTCTAGTAAAATCACTAAAAGGGAAAGAGAAAACTCGAAAGAGGTTCCTCCTGGTGCTCACGTCCATGAACCTGAATACTCTCTCAGTCCTCAAAGACAGACCTGGAGAAGGAGACTTGCTGAAGCAAAGCAAAGACACAGGGGTCTCTAAGGATTCCCTGGCCCTTTGCCCCGTCCTGCCTGGCTGATGTCAGCATCTCTCTGTGAGGTCACCACCTCCCCACCACCTTGAACCAATAGTCTGAGGTCTTGCAAAAGGCCTTTATGATGTCACTGCCACACCCCTCCCTTGCTGTGCCAATGTCCTGCTCCTGGCCAGGCCCTTTGGAGGTCTGAGCTACTCCCCACTCAAGGCAAGAAGTGTCTTCGGTGCTCCCTACCCCTGCTCCATATGTTAAACCATTGAATACCTTATTTTTTATTGCATTTGTAGCTCATGTCATGATTTCAATGCACAATCTGGACGCATGATTTTCTCTATCATATAAGACAATATATTTTCATGCTAGGATGTGTAAATCTGTATTTATTCATGCCATATATAAGAAAATGAAACAAATTCATTTCCTCTAAGCATATGGAAACTTTTTAATTTTCACAGTAACTGAAATGTACAAACACCTAGAAATGGAACTGTCACCAGCACAGGGTTGGCCAGTATTAAATAGTGTTACAGTAGGAGACAGAGTTAGGATGTTAATCCCAGGTCTTTTGTTCAAAGGTCGTGTCTCTAGCCTTCCCCCATGAACTGAAGCGCAGCATTCGAGAGATCCAGAGACTAGCTGATGACATTTCCGAGTGCTAAAATAGCAAGTGCTGTCCATCCTGCATTGGCCAGTGGTGACTGGAGAGCTGGTTTGTTGAGAATAAGCTTCAAGATGAGAAGCAGCAGCCCAAAGTGGGCCTCTACAAGTACTGAAGTGGCTCAGTTGAGAGAGTGTTAAACTGGAAATCGAAAGGTCCTTGGTTTAATCCCAGGCTTCAGCAGCCTGTTTGATCCCTCGCTGTGCAGCTGTGGGCTGTTTCCTGGCAACACAGCAGTCCCTTTACCTAATGCAAGTTCTTTCTTTCAGGCTTTGCTGCGGGAAAGGCAGCATTGGCTTCTGCAGCCAGTTGACTCTCCTGAACTTTCTTTCTTCTCTTGCTCTTTCTCAGCAAGGGGAAGGAAAAGAAGCTCCCCCTCAAGCTGGAGTCACGAGGGGGATGTAAGGACGACTTCCTGAGTGCCAGCTCCAGTCCTCTGCTCTGCCAACTGGCCTATTGAAGAGCTGCTGCCATTTTCTCCAGGTTCTCCCCTCGGTGTGTGCCAGGGTGAGCACCACCAAAGTGCAGGGAATTTGAGGGCAGGGCAGGGCAGCGCACTGTGATGGAGTTTCTGTAGTGTGGTGGTTCTCACATTTGCCTAACCTGCAAAAGGGCCTCAGCCCCAAAACCAGGCAGAAACGTAGTGGCTTCCTTTTCCCAGCTCCCCTTGCTGTCCAGCAAGGCCTCCTCCTTCTGCCACTGGCCTGTCCCTGGGATAACCCAAACCTCTGCACGAATGAGGGTGGTGATATCAGTGGAGAAAATACCTTGGCGTCAGCCTGGGGAAGCTGGAGGAATTAGGCCAGTCGAACCCATGGAAGTGCAGTTGGCTGCTGGGAGGTAGAATTTTGTTTCTGCCTCTTGGCATCCCAGGGGTGGCTATTTGCAGCACAGGAAAAGAAGTGGGGTTCTGGGTGGAAGGAAAACAAGTTAAGGGTTAATGTCTCTTTTACCTGTAAAGGGTTAACAAACAGGGACCCAAACACCTGACCAGAGGACCAATCAGAAGACAAGATACTTTCAAATCTCATGTGGAGGGAAGCCTTTGTTTGTGGGTTTGGGGTTTGGCTTTGTTCTCTCTGGGTCCTGGACGGGGATAGAGGTGCAACCAGGTTTCTGCCAATCTCACTGCTACAGTCTCTTATCTATTCAGAATTGTAAGTAAGAAAAGGCGGCCATAGTCTTTTAATTTGTTTTTTTTTTCTATTTGCATATGTTTACTTGCTGGAATAGCTTAAATTGTGTTTCTGCTGGAGAAAGTTTCTTTCTATTGTTTATAAGTTGAAAGACCCTGTAACTTTTTACCATCTAAAGTGCAGAGATAAATCTTTTACTTTTTTCTTTCTTTTTTATTAAAAGTTTTTCTTTGTAAGACCTGTTTGATTTTTTTTCTCAGTTGAGGCTCTAGGGAATTGAGTCTGTATATTCCAGGGAATTGGTGGGGAGAAGGGAAGAATAAATTTCCTCTTTGTGTTAGATTCACGCAGCTTGAATCTGTATTGCCTCTGGGTGAGGGGGAAGCAGGGAGGGAAAGGTAAATCTCCTCTTTGTGTTAGATTCATGGAACTTGAATCTGTATTGCCTCTGGGAGAGAAACTTGATCTCTCTGTGTTGTGTTTCAAGGAATTGAATCATGGTATCTCCTAGTGTACTCAGGCAGGAAAGATCTGGGAGGAGGTAAAGAGATGGGAGGGAATGGTTTATTTCCCTTTGTTGTGAGACTCAAGGAATCTGGGTCTTGGGGTTCCCTGGGAAGGTTTTGGGGGGACCAGAGGGTATCAGGCCCTAGAAATTCCTGATTGGTGGCAGCGCTACAGAATCTAAGCTGGTAATTACGCTTAGAGGACTTTATGCTAGTACCCATATCCTGGACGCTAAAGTCCAGATTTGGGAATTATACTATGACACGAGTGTGCTGCTTTCTGGCAAGATGGTTTTCTGTTTTAGGCTTGGGAGAAGCCTGCGAGAGGAGTTGTTCCAGTGAGAACCGCTTTCTTGCTGACCTGGGGGTGCCAGTGACAGCTTGTGAGGGGCAGGTGCTGGCTTGAGTGAATGGGATATAGGAAACCCTAGCCTGCCCCTCCAGGCCAAGTCCACTGCTTGTCTCCTGCTTTGTGACATTCAGATTTAAATCTTCCCAGCATGTGCTGTGGCTCGTGTATTAAGCCTTCCTGGTGGGCCTGGTCTTTGCCAAAGTAGCTCAGCTGGGAGTGCATTGGATTGAAGATCTAAAGGCTTCTGGTTTGATGCCAGGCTTTAGCACCCCCTTCACCCTGGGTGTGTTGTGCTGGGCTTTCTTCTGGGTGTGCAGCTGTGCCCTGAACTTGTGATTTTTCCTAATTTCAGAGACAACACTTGCAGAGGGCGTGTGTGGGGTCATGTGCCCCATCTGGGTTAGCTATCGCCTGCTACATTATGTGGTGTTGCCAGGCTCCCTCCCTCCTGCTGAAGACAGCCCAGAGCCCTTTAAATCCCGGCTGTGGTTGAGATTTAAAGGGCTCAGAGCTCCCCGTTGCTGCGGGCAGCCCAAAGTCCTTTGAATCCCGACTGCGGCTCTGGTGGCCGGGCTGGGGCCAGGATTTAAAGGTCTTGGGGCTCCCCTCAGTGGCAGGAGCTCTGGGCCCTTTAAATCCTTGCTCTGGCCCCGCCAAGCTAGGGGTTCCCCCTGGCGGCCACAGCCCTGGTCCCTTTAATTTGTCCCTGAGCCCCAGGGGACTCCCAGCCACCTCTGCAGCTGGGAGCCCTTGGTTAATTTAAAGGCTCTGGGTCTCCCAGCCACAGCTGGTTCCCCAGGGCGTTTAACTCTTGAGAGGCCACGCCTCTTCTGGATGAGGCCACGCCCCCTCAGGACTCCCTCAGTAACGGTAAGTCCTGTAAGTTACTTTCAGCCCTGTACCCAGCCAATGCAGTATGAGGGCTGAGTCTTGTATCTCTGCACCCTGGGTCCAGGGCATGCACTCTCTGTCGCTTTCTCTGCTGTGTAAAATCTGGCCCTGCTGCAAAGTGTCCCCCATGAGCCACCAACTTCCAGGACAGCAGGTTCAGCCCTCAGAGCAGGGACTTGCAAACGGTTGGGATGTAGCTCAGTGGTAGAGCACATGCTTTGCCTGTATGAGGCCCTGGGTTCAATCTCCGGCATCTCCTGGTTTGTTTTTTCACTCTACAGCTTTGCTCATGCCCATCTCGGATGTGATCCAACATCTCCCTGCCCGAGTTTCAATCCTGTTCAGTGAGGGGCAAGTGACAATTGCATGGAAGGTCTGCGGGGGTGCGCAGGGGGTTGCTCTTAAGTCACCTTGGTATGTTTAAGATTCCCACCCGCTGTGCTGGGTGGGACAATGGTAGATGAGAAAGGCGAATCCTCCAGCACTGGAGGGAAAGATCCCATCTGCACAGCCCGAGGGGCAAGGAAACAAAGGGGCAGTCAGTGCTCAGAGAGGAGAGATGTCAGTGATTTACCCCCACCAGGGGACACTGCCTTTTTGAGGCAAATGCATCTGGCTTGGGATGGTGCTGACGATGGATAGAAAAAAGGCTGGAGCCAGAGACAGATGGGACCACAGAAGGGGAAGGGGAATGGCAGGCCCACAGAAGGTCCTGGGTGCTCAGATGCCCCAGTTATTGCACCCTGGCCTGTCCTAGAGAGAGAAAAGACCCAGAGGGACCGAGTGATCCCGTGGACAAGAACCTGGTTGGGAGTGGGGTGAAGGTTCCCTCTGGGCAAAGGGGAGCTGAAATCCCTCAGTGTCCTGGAATTTAAGCAATGAAAGCTTCAAACCCTGTACGGGTGTGGGCTGAGGTGCATCAGCAGAAGGTTGGGCTGGACAGGGGTGGCAGGTTTATATAATTTTTGATAGTTCCCAGAATGGGACCAAGTCCTGCCCCACCCCACACCTGTGTAAGACTCTGGGAGGGAGTTTGGGTGTGGGAGGGAGAGGGGTTGGGCTCTAGGAAAGACTTTGGTTGCAGACTCTGGGCTCAGTCAGAGGGTTGAGGTGCAGGAGTGGGTGTGGTGGGCAGGGTCCTGGAGGGAGTTTGGGTGCGGATATGGGGTTTGAGTTGGAGCAGGGTGTGTAGGGTGCAGGAGAGGGTGAGGAGTGCAGCATTTACCTCGGGCTTTTTCCGAAAGCAACCTGCACCTCTCTCTGGAAGCCTCTAAGCAAGAGGGCTGGGAGTGTCTCTGTGCACCGCTGCCAGTAGACTCCACCCCACAGCTCCCATTGCCACAGAAGGCAGAGTTGGCACTCGGGGAGACCCCCCCACACACACCCCAGGGATTGCAGTGACATGCCAGCTGCTTCCAAGGGTGGTGTGCCACACGGAGCGAGGACGAGCAGAAAGCTGCCTTAGCCCCCTTGGGCTGGTGGTGGTGGCGGCAGGGGTCCCTGGGCCCTTTTAAATTGCCCATAGGCAGCAGGCAGGACCAGAGGGGACACTCCCAAGGCCAAACATTGCTTTGCACAATGATAAATCTTGGAAGAGGACAGAAATGAAATGGCAGCAGAACCTAAGGAATGAAAAGCCTCCGGATTCTTGTGTGTGCACTGACTCTGAAGAGAAACTGTAATTTGACTCGCTTTGTGTCTGCAACCGGTAACATATCAAGGCAAAATCATTCCAGTGATTGTGACACTGGTTTTGAGGAGGCTTTTGTGTTATTAAAATGTAACTAGCATGTTAGGGTCTGTCTTGTTCAAGGATGGGAAGATGTTCTTTTTCAGGGATCTCAGACGAGAACTGGGGCACAACACCTGGTTTGTTTAGGCCACAAAAATGGAGGAACTTCATCTCGCCTGCTGGCAAAGAAACCCAGATACCTAAAAGACAGGGACTCACATCCCTGAATGGGCTTTAAAAAAGTTAGGCCCTGACCATTTCTTGTTTCCGCAGACTAGATACTTTAGCAAACTTTAGAATTCCTTGGTGCTAAACACTGTGAAACTCCCCTTTCTCCTTCACACATGGCTTTAACGCCCCTTATCTCACTCAGGCTCATGACTGCCCAGAGTTGGAGAACTGTCCCTGTTCCCATTGGAAAAATGGGGAGGAGCCTGAGGTACCGAGAAGGGAAGTGACCTACCCAAGGGCATACACAGAAAAGTGGTGGCAGAACCAGAAAGAGAAGCCAACACTCCTGACTCCTGTTCTAAAGGACAAACCGTCCCCCTCCCCCCTAGAGGTAGCGATAGAGCCCAGGAATCCAGATGGTGGGTAAATTTCATTGAAACCGTTTTTGTCAGAAAATCCCATTCAGACTAAACCGGTTTGTTTCTCAAAATCATAACAAGTGAGATGAAAGTTCTTTGCAAAAGTATTTTGTTGCAAAAGAAAAGCATCTCCTGTTTGTCACAGTGTGTTAAATTGTCTCATCACACGCAAGGAGGAGACACTTAAAGCTCGAACATTAGATAAGATGCTTCAGTCTGAGCTAAGTCGTTGCTGCTTTTACCAATTTCAAAATTAAAAAAAACCAAATAAAATAGACTGTTTCAGCTATTCTATGAGTTAATCTGCTCTGAGTAAACATGATAGGACACCTCATATTATGCCCTACTCCTAGTGAAACTCTCCAATGGATACCCATCCCCCACCCACTGTGAGGTAGGTAGGAGTAGATCATTATTATCCCTTCTTGAAAGATGAAGAAACTCAGGCTGAAAAAGAGAATTGACTTGTCTCAGGTCACACAGCCAGTCAGGCTGGGATGGGACGGCAGGGGGCGTGTGGATGGGGGAGCACTGGTGGGCGGGGAGGGGAGAGCCCAGAGCTGGGGCAGCAGTTGTGTGGAGGGGAGATCCCAGGGCTGGGATGGCAGGGGGATGCGGATGGGAGGAGGCCCAGAATTGGAGTGCCAGGGGGTGCAGGTGGGGGGGGAGCCCAGGGCTTGGGCAGCAGGGGAGTTTGCGTGGGGGGCCCAGGGCTGGGGTGGGGGCAGCCAAGTTTTGTTTTGTTTGAGGCGGCAAAAGACCTAGAGCCAGCCCTGCCTCCATGCACCGTGAGGTAGGTAGGAACGGATCATTATTATCCCTGCTTGAAAGCGGGAGAAGCTAAGACTCAGAAAGGAGAACTGACTTGTCTTAGGTCACACAGCCAGTCAGAGGCAGGGTTGGGAATAGGCCCTCAGAGCCCTTATTTTCAAACTAAGCATCGGATCTTGAATTTCAGACACTGAATGACCTGAATAAAGTGCTCTCAGAAGAGCTCCAGACCAATGACAGTGAGAGTAATTCAGCATGTATTTGAGGAGAACTGCAATGTTAGAGAGAATCATGAACTGCTCAGAGACAATTAATGCAGAGAAGCAGCAAAACTCATCAAACACAGAACTGGTTCTGACTTATTTCCTTGGTCTTAAAAGAGAACAGTAAGGACCTGAGTCTCCTCCCTGTCAATAAGCCCCTGCTCAGCCAATCAGGGTAGAGATGGAGGACGGGAGGCTGAGGGTTCTCACCAAAGAGCCCAAAGGATGGCCCAGATCACTGGTGGGGATCACTGCCCGAGCACTAGTTCAGCCCCACATTTTTGGGTGGACCTTCCACAGTGAGAGCTGCAGACCACTGCCCCGCAACACACACACACACACACACACACACACACACACACACACACACACACACACACACACACACACACCCCTACCTCTCCTGCTGTTGGGAGGGGAACAGGAGAAAGGAGAAAAGCAAGAGACGAAGAGAAAGGAGGGAGGGAGGGAGGGATGGAGGAAAAGGTGAAACAAAAAGGACAAACTCTAATGTCCCCAGTGATTCTAAGGGACAAAATCCCTGGTGTGGAATAAAATTCTGCCTCCTTAAGCTCGTGTTTTCCATGCCTAGAATTCACCTGTCACCAGATGGATCAGACTGAACAGGTTTCAAACCTCCAGGAGGCTCTTACCATCTAAACAGGGACGGCTGTTTTCTAGTAAAATCACTACAAGGGAACGAGAAAACTTGAAAGAGGTTCCTCCTGGCGCTCACGTCCGTGAACCTGAATAATTTCTCAGTCCTCAAAGAGAGACCTGGAGAAGGAGACTTGCTGAAGCAAAGCCACAGGGGTCTCTGAGGTTTCCCTGACCTCTCACCCCTGTCCTGCTTTGCTGATGTCAGCATCTCTCTGTGAGGTCACCACCCTCCCACCACCTTGGACCAATAGTCTGAGGTCCTGCAAAAGGCCTTTGTGATGTCACTGTCACCCCCCTCCCTTGCTGTGCCAATGTCCTGCCCCTGGCCAGGCACTTTGGAGGTTTGAGCTACTCCCTGTGACTCACCTCACTCAAGGAGCGTTCGTTCTAGGCAGCAAGCCAGTTAGACAGGAAAACATCAGATGCTGCTCCCAATGCTACACTCAGTTTTTCAGAAATTAGTCGACTTTATGGCCAAAAGAGACCATTAGAGCATCTGATCTGACCCCAAGCATATCTCAGGCCTCCTGTATGACACAAGAGCTACTTTTGGGGCAAACCCATTCCAGAAAGGCATCTAGTCTTCATTGAATGACATCAGGAGATGCTGAATCCACCACTTTCCTTGGTAGCTTGTTCCTGTGGTGAATCATCCTCACTGTTGACTATTTGGGGCTTAGTTGTAACATGAATTTTTCTCTTTTCACTTTCCAATCATTGGGTCTTGTTATGTCTTTCTCTGCTCGATTAAAAAGCCCTTTAACACCCAATCTTTTTTCTCCATTAAGGCACTTCAACACTTCAATGAAATCACCTTTCAATCTTCTTTAGAGAAGCTAAAAAGGTTGAGCTCTTTCAATAGCTCACTAGAAGGCATTTTTCTCCAGCCCTCAGAACATTTGGTGGCTCTTTGCTGCTTCAGCTCCAATTTCACAACATCTGTTTCAAATGAGGACACCAAAACTGAAGGCAGTATTCCAGTATCAGTCTCACTGACACCGTGTCACCTTCTGTGGCGTTATTGACATAATCTGTAACTGTATAGATCACTGTTGCAGCCACTGCTCTATATTTGTAACCAAAATTGTAGAAAGGTTGTTGTGTAAGGGGTCTATGGAGAGGTTCTGATTGGTTGATTATAATGATGCTATCTCTAGATGTGTATCATTTTTGTAGTTGACATCATGAATATTGGCTCTATGCTGTCCCTATTTCAAACTTGTGCTCTGCTTCTGGGGAACACCCCAGCTAGACAAGTTTGTGTCAGCTCTGCCTAGCCTGCTTGATGGCCCATTAAGGACCATCAGCTATACAATCGACCCATTGAGAGACGGCAGATACGCCTTGTGACTCAGCAAGGTATGCAGGGACCTGCCTATGGACAGAACTCCAAGGTTTTTCTATGCCAAGTGCTGGATAGAGTGTCCTTGGGACAAAGAAAGCAAAGACCACATGGCAAGAGACTATAAAAGATTGATGCCTCTTCTCCATCTTGTCTTCAATCCTGCTTCATACCTATGGAGGGACATTGCTACAAACTGAATCTCTATACAAAGGACTGAATGACCCATCCTAGCTGTGGATGGACTCCAGAGACTTGATTTGAACCCGCAGTTTATTCCATCACTGCTACAAGCCTGAACCAAGAACTTTGCCATTACTGTACGTAAAGGGTTAAAATTCATGTGCATTTTGTATAACAACCTGGTCTATGGATTGTGCCAGCTCTTTTCCAGACCCAAAGTCCAGAGTAGGGTCAAGGGACGAGAAGCCTAGCAAATAGTGACCAGCTAAAAGAAAGCTGGGTTAACAGAAAGCCTTGTTTGCTAAGATAGGCTTGGTCAGCAAATTGCCAGGTGTTGGAGCTAAGAACTAAAGAATTGTATCTTATTCAGAGTTGCAGATTGAACAAAGAATCCCTGTTCCTATTGTGTCAGTCTCTTCTGTAGGGAGACGTTCTTCCCACAGATCCAACCCTGAGTTTATGAAAAGTTGGCACATGTCAGTATAAGATATGGCATCCTTCCACCTCCCTTCCCAAAGACAAATGCCTGCCTTCAGAAAACACAGAAAACAATCTTTATTTCCATATACTTTCACTGTTTCTTTGCTTTAACCCCTACGAATGTACCTGTTGGACAATCAAAGGAGTTGCTCCATTCCTATGGACCCCAAATCAGAATTCAACGTATATATTTTATACTAATAACGTTTTATCAAAGTGTTAATGAAATGTTAACTTACTAACTTGAGATCAACGGTGGAGACATTATGTAACCTGTTAACCATTGGCTACTGTGCTATCTTCTCTTGCTGCAAAACCTATCCCAGGGTTTGGTCCCCCTCCTGAGACCCCGCACTGTAACTGCCTCCCTAGGACCCTGCCCCCTACCTGTCCCCCTGACCCTAATCCACACCCCTGCCCCCAGATAGACCCCTGGAACTCCCACTCCTATCCATCCACTCTCTACCCCCTGACAGGACCCCTAGAACTCCCGGCCCATCCAACTCCCTCTGCTCCCTGCCTGCCTCAACCCTGGTCCACCCCCCGACAGGCACCCCCTGAGGCCTCAACCCATCCAACCCTCCTGCTCCTTGTGCCATGACTGTCCCCTCCAGAGACCTCCAGACCCACTAATCACCTCCCCAACTATCCAACCCCCCCACCTCCTGGCAGCTCTGTCTAGTGGCTGTTCCCACCCACACGCTGAAAGTGGCAGAGGAGGTTCCCTCTCCTTCGGTGGGAAGGTTGCCTTGTGGTTAAGGCACAGGACTCAGGCTAAGGTGTTCTGGGTTTGAGTGTCTGCTCTGCCACAGACTCCCTGCTTAGCCTTGGGAAAGTCACTGCACCTCTTTGTGCCCTAGAGCCAACGTACCAAATGGGGCCAATGCTGATCCTGCCTCCTGGGCTAAATCCATTCATGTCTGGGTGACGGGGGAGGAAATGGAGATCCCAACATGGGGAGATTGGGGCTGAATTTCTGCACAACTGGAGAGTGAGAGCCAGCTCCACAGGGGGGATGGGAGCGAGAGGGGCTCAGGCCAGCTCCACACAGAGTGGTTGCAAGGCTGAAGCCCTGACCCTTTTGCCACTAAGGTGGCTGGGGCTCCTGAACTGGGGACTTCAACCCCACATCTTCTGCCAGGGTCCAGGGCTTCTCCTCCCTGCCCCAGGGTGGCTCCTCTCCCCCTTCACCATCCCCTAGTGCAGCTCCTGCTAGCATCTGGGCTTCTCCCACCACCTCCCAACCCAGCCTGGCTTCTCCTCCCCTGAACCAGCTTGGCGCTTCTCTGCCCGACTGCAGCTCCTGCAGGGGCCCAGGGCTTCTTCTCCCCCCTCTCCCCCTCCTCAGCGTGGCTCCAGCCCAGTCCGGGGCTTTTCCTCCCCCACTCTAGCTCGGCTCCTCTCCCCGCCCTACCCCCTGCCAGTATCTGGAGCTTCTCCTCCCCGCAACCTCCCACTGCCCCCAGCCCCAGCCTAGCCGGGATCCCTGGGGCACCCGATGCTGCTGTGGCCGGAGCCAAGCCTGGCGGGCAGGGAGCAGCGATTCACGCGGAGGCCATGGCAGAGCCATCAGCCCGAGAGGTGCGGGGCACCCCAGGGAAGCGGGGCGGGCTGTGCTGCTGCTGGACCCACACCCCCGCCCACCCCGACCCCTGAGGCTGTTTGGGGGGAGGGAATCACTCAGCCTCCGCAGGAGCAGGGAGAGGGGAGCAGTTCAGCAGAGACTCCCCAGCAAACAGCTGATCACAACTGCACGCAGGCTGCCCCCAGGGAAAAGCTCAGCTGGACGTAGGTATCTGTGCCCTCATGAACCACTAAGCCCTCCAGGGACCCCTCCAGCCTTGACATAGGTATCTGTGCCCTCACAACTCCCTAAGCCCCCCAGGGACCTGTACAGCCTGGAATTTGTCATCTGTGCACCCCATAAACCTCCTAATCCCTCTGGACCCATCTAGTCTGCACGGAGGTACCTGTGACCTCCAGAAACCCCCTAAGACTCCCACGATCCCTACAGCCTGGACGTAGGTATCTCTGACCCACACGAACCCCCTGAGGACTCCTTCAGCCAGGATGTAGGTATCTTTACCCCCACAACTCTGTAAGCCTCCCAAGGGACCCCTACAGCCTGGACATAGCTATCTGTGCCCCACACCTCCTAAGCACCCTTGGGACCCCTATACCCTGAAGTTAGGTATCTGTGCCCCCCACGATCCCCTAAGGCCCTCCGGGACACCGACAGCCTGGACCTAGGTATCTGTGCCCCCCACAAACCCCATATACTCCCCAGGACCCCTCCAGCCTAAATGTAGGTATCTGTACCCCCACAGCCCCCCTGGGACTCCTACAGCCTGGACGTTCGTATCTGTGCCCTCCACGAAACCCCAACACCCACCCCGGGAACCCTCAAGCCTGGAAATAAGTATCTGTGCACCCCAAGAACGCATAAGCACCTGTAGGGACGCCTACAGCATGGACTTAGGTATCTGGGGCCCCCCAAAATCCCCTAAGACCACCAGGGACCACTACAGTCTAGAGATAAATATCTTTGTCCCCCCGAACTCCATAAGCCCCCCCTGGACCCCTCCAGCCTGGACTTAGGTATCTGTGCCTCCCCTGAACCCACTAAGCCCCCCAGGGACCCTCCAGCCTGGAGGTAGGTATCTGTGCCCACCAGAAACCCCCTTAGCCCCCCAGGAACCCCTCCAGCCTGGATGCAGGTATCTGTGCCCTTCACAAACTGCTTAAGCCCCCCCTCCCAGAACCCTCCAGCCTGGACCTATGTATCTGTGCCCCCTCAACACACTAATTCCCCCTGGAAGCTGTATTGCCTGCATGTAGGTATCTCTGCCCCCCACAAACCCCCTAAGCCTCCCAGGGACCCCTACAGCCTAGATGTATGTATCTGTGCCCCCCAGAAAACCCTTAATCCACCCGGGGACCCCGAAAGCATGGACCTAGGTATCTGTGCTCCCCAGGAACACCCTAACCTCCCCCAGGAACCACTCCAAAATGGACATACATATCTGTGAATCCAAAAAAAACCCTAAGCCCCCCAGGGACCCCTAGAGCCTGCAGATAGGTATATCTGCCATCCACAAAACCCCCTAATCCTCCCCGGAACCTCTCCAGCCTGGATGTACATATCTGTGCCGCCCACAACCCCCCTTACCCCCCCCCCCGGACCCCTCCAGCCTTGATGTAGATATCTGTGCCCCCGGAATCCCTAAGCCCTGTAATAACCTTAGTCCCAGATTTGGACCTTAGCGTCCAAAATATGGGGGTTAGCATGAAAACCTCCAAGCTTAGTTACCAGCTTGGACCTGGTACCTGCTGCCACCACCCAAAAAATTAGAGTGTTTTGGGGCACTCTGGTCCCCCTGAAAAACCTTCCCTGGGGACCCCAAGACCCAAATCCCTTGAGTCTCACAACAAAGGGAAATAATCCTTTTTCCCTTCCCCCCTCCAGGTGCTCCTGGAGAGATACACAGACACAAGCTCTGTGAATCCAAACAGAGTGAATCTCCCTCTCTGTTCCCAATCCTGGAAACAAAAAGTACTTTTCTATTCCCCCAGAGGGAATGCAAAAAATCAGGCTAGCAATCCAACACACAGATCTCCCCGATTCCTTCCTCCCACCAATTCCCTGGTGAGTACAGACTCAATTTCCCTGAAGTAAAGAAAAACTCCAACAGGTCTTAAAAGAAAGCTTTATATAAAAAGAAAGAAAAATAAGTACAAATGTTCTCTCTGTATTAAGATAATACAACACAGGGTCAATTGCTTAAAAGAATATTGAATAAACAGCCTTATTCAAAAAGAATACAAATCAAAGCACTCCAGCACTTATATTCATGCAAATACCAAAGAAAAGAAACCATAGAACTTACTATCTGATCTCTTTGTCCTTACACTTAGAAACAGAAGACTAGAAAGTCGAACTACTTCTCCAAAGCTCAGAGAAAGCAGGCAGCCAGAAAACAAAGACAAAAACACTCAGTTCCCTCCACCCAAAGTTGAAAAAATCCGGTTTCCTGATTGGTCCTCTGGTCAGGTGCTTCAGGTGAAAGAGACATTAACCCTTAGCTATCTGTTCCGCCCACAACCCCCCTTACCCCCCCCGGACCCCTCCAGCCTTGATGTAGATATCTGTGCCCCCGGAATCCCTAAGCCCCCCCAGAATTCCTATACTCTGGACGTAGGAATCTGTGTCCCCTACAATACTACTAAGCCTCCCCAGGGACCCCATCCAGGACAAACATAGGTATCTGTGCCTCTCACCAAGTCCCTAAACACCCAGCAATCACTGTGCTCACCACAACCCCGTAAGCCATCCAGGGACCCCTCCAGCCCGGACGTAGATATTGGTGTCCTCCACGAAGCCCCTAATCCGCACCAGGACCTCCACAGCCTGGACTCAAGTACCTATGCCCCCCACAACCCCTCTAACTCCCACAGGGTCCCGACCATTCTGGACTTAGGTATCTGTGACCCTACGAACCTCCTTTAGCTCTCCCGGAATGCCTCCAGCCTGTACAAAGCTATCTGTACCTCCCATGACCCCTAAGCCCCCCAGGAATCTCTACAGCCTCTACGTAGGTGTGATGCTCTGTGCATTACCCTGCGTGGCCACACAGTGACACTGTTCCTATATGAGAAAAATGCTCTGTGCATTACCCTGCATGGCCACATGGTGTCACTGTTGCTCCATGCGAGAAATGCTCTGAGCATTACTGTGATGGAGTAGGGACTGTATCTGTGGGGGATGGGAGAGCAGCGGGTGACTTTAGGTGAGGGAAAGGACCTAAGCCTGTAACTCGAGCTAGGCAGCAGGGAGGGGGTCAGCACCTTTGCCTGGGAAGCTGGACAAAGAAAGGGGCCGGCTGGAGGGAGTTAGTTCAGTTTTGGTTTGGAGCTGGGTTGCTAGAATTCAGGGAATCCCAAACTGGGAACTAAGCTTCCTGAACCCCCAGAAGGACTCAATTTAGGGGTCCTGGTTGTACCCAAACGCTCTGCTGTATCCTTCGCTCCTGTTCGTCAAAAAAACCTTCTGTTTTACTGGCTGGCTGAGTCACTGTGTGTCCCAGGAAAAGGGGTGCAGGGCCGGATTCCACCACACTCTGTGACAACCCCTAAGCTCCTCCGGGACCCCTGCAGCCTGGACGTAGGTATCTGTGCCCCCCACCAAACTCCTGAGCCCCCCAGGGACCCCTACAGCCTGGACGTAGGAGGAACCCTTCTGCCAGGCTGAACTAATAGCAGCAAGGACTGGGTTCAATACATAGGGGTCTCTTCCCTACAATGTAATGCAAGTCAGCTCCCGACCCCACCCAGTGACATGGGAAAAATTTACATACACACCCCTAGGTGCCTCGAAGAGGCAATACTTCCCCTCTCGCAAGCAAAGAGTCTGGGTGTAGCAGAAAAAGTTTAATAACGTGAGAGAAACAACATAGCATTAAATTGGGAAAATATCTCAACTAGGCTGTGTCCTTTTCCCTGGGCTCTTGAGTCCAGCAATCCCCAAACCACCTCAAGACTCCAAAGTCCAATACCTCAAATGTTTCAAGAGTCCAGCAACCCCAAAATCACCCACAGTTCCTCAGCCCGAGTTCAAGAGTCTATCTGCAGGGCTTTTCCCCCTGCCAGCCAGGGTAGAAAGGGGCACCTTACATGGTCCACTTCGGACTACCCTGCCTCTCGGTGGGATTCTGCTTCCACCTTCCCCACGAACTGCTCAGCTCGGTCCACCAGCATCTCTGCTCCTCCATCCGACCTGTGATCTGCCCTAGCTATTCCCAAAAACTGCTCTGCTCACCTCACTCCATGGGCCACTCCAACCATCCCACAAACTACTGCTCTCCATTAGCTACTCTGCTCTGCAATATAGCTTCAGACTCCCTCACTAGCTAGCCCAACTCTTTAGTGCTTTCAGCTCAGGAACCTGGAACTCCAATTCTTAAGAGAATCAAAAATCAGCTCTGCTATTCATCTGTAAAAAGAGAAAAAGGTGCAATTAGTATTTTTGGCTCACCCAAGGAGCCCACTCCCTTGTCTAGTGAGTGCCACTCAGTTGATGGTGAGAATCCCTGTCTCAAAGCAGTTTCACAGTTCCTCATCCATACAATCAGGTTGACAACACTCCACATCTCACGCCCCAACAACAAATAAATTGGGGATACCACAGCTGCCAAAGCAACCATCCCAGACTGCCGTGTTCATGTCAGGCGGGGTGGGTGTGTCTATGCAAACACGATCAGCCCCCGAAATTCTTTTCCACACTCGACATAATTCACCACCAGATGTCAGGGTAGAGTTCATCCAACTTCTGCTTACATAGGTATCTGTGACCTCCACAACCCCCTAATCCCACCGGGACCCATCTAGTCTGGATAAAGGTATCTGTGCTCCCCACAAACCTTTAAGCCCCCAAGGGAACCCACAAGCCCAGATGTAGGCATCTGTATGCCCCACAAACCCCCTAAGACCCACAGGACCCCTCCAGACTGTAGGTAGGTATCTGTGACCCTCAGAGCCCCACAAAGACCCTCGGTACCCCTACAGCATGAATGTTTGTATCTGTGACCCCCACAAACCGCCTAAGATACCCAGGGCCCCCTACAATCGGGACGTAGGTATCTGTTCCCCCCCCAACACACCTAATCACCCACGGGACCCCTCCAGCCTAGACATAGGTATCTCTGACCCCACGAACCCCTAAGCTACAACGGGACCCCTCCAGCATGGACATAAGTATCTGTGCCCCCACAACCCTTCTGAGACCCCCCAAACCGCTCCAGCCTAGACGCAGGTATCTGTGCCCCCTACAATCCCCGCTGGCCATGATGGGACCTCTCCAGCCTCAACATAGTTATCTGTGCCCCCACAACCCCTCTAAGCCCCCCGGAATGCCTCCAGCCTAGACGCAGGTATCTGTGCCAAACATGAACCCCTAGGGCCCCCAGGACCCCTCTTGCCTGGATGAAGGTATCTGTGCCCCCCACAAAACCCTAACCCTCCCCAAGATCCCTACACCCTGGACATAGGTATCTGTTGACCCTCATGAACCCACTGATCCTCCCAGCAACCCCTACAGAATGGACATAGCTATCTGTACCCCAAAATGCCCCAAAGCAACCCCAGGACCCCTACTGCCTCGAAATAGGTATCTGTGCCCCCCCACAACTCCCTAATACCCCCATAACCCCTCCAGCCTGGATGTAGACATTTGTGACCTCCAGGAGCCCCCTAAGCCCTCCCCAGAACTTCTCCAGCCTGGACATAGGTATCTCTGCCCACTACAAAAACCCTAAGACCCATAGGGCCCCCACCAGCCTGGTTGTAGGTGTGTGTATGCCACACAAACCCGCTAAGCTCCCCAGAGCCCCCTCCAACTGCGACGTAGGTGTCTGCGCAACCACAACCCCTTACGTCCCCCAGGGACCCCTCCAGACCATACGTAGGTTTCAGTGCCCCTCACCAACTCCCTAAACCTCCAGGGACCATTACAGCCTGGATGTATGTATCTGTGTTCACCACAACTGCCTAAGCCATCCAGGGACCTCTCCAGTCCAAATGTAGATATTTGTGTCCCTCATGAAGCCCATAATCCATACCGTAATGCCTCCTGCCTGGACGTAGCTATCTATGCCCCCCACAAGCCCTAAGGCCCCCAGAGATCTCTACAGCCTCTACATAGGTGTGATGCTCTGGGCATTACCCTGCATGGCCACATGGTGTCACTATTGCTCCATCCGGGAAATGCTCTGTGCATTACTGTGATGGAGAGGGGTCTGTCTGTGGGCGGGATGGGAGATCAGGGGATGAATTTAGGACCGGACACGTGCTCAGCCTGTAACCTGAGCGAGGCAGGGGGGAGGAGGTCAGCACCTTTGCCCGGGAAGCTGGACACAGGAAGGGGCCGGCTGGAGGGAGTGAGTTCAGTTTTGGTTTGGAGCTGGGTTGTTGGAATTCAGGGATTCCCAAACTAAAAACTAAGCTTCCTGAACCCACAGAAGGACTCGATTGAGGGGTCCTGGTTGTGCCCAAAAGCTCTGCTGTATCCTTTGCTCCTGCTGGCCAAAAAAACCTTGTGTTTTACTGGCTGGCTGAGAGTCACTGTGAGTCCCAGGAGGAGGGGTGCAGGACCAAACTCCCCCACACTCCGTGACAGACCCTAAGCCCCTCCAAGACCCCTGCAGCCTGGTCGTATTTATCTGTGCCTGCCACCAAACACCTAAGACCCCCGGAGACGCCTCCAGCCTGAACTTAGGTATCTGTTTCCCCCCACAACCCCCCTAAGCCCCTCAGGGACCTAAACAGCCAGGACATTGGTATCTGTACCCCATATAGACTCCAGAAGCCCCCAGGACACTCCAGTTTGCATATAGGTATATGTGCCCCTCAGAAACCCACTAATGCCCCAGGAACTCCTACAGCATGGACGTAGGTATTTCTACCCCCACAACTCCCCTAACTCCCCAGGGACATCTACAATCTGGACGTAGATCTTTGTGCCCATCATGAAACCTCTAACCCCCCCAGGACCGATACAGCCTGGACTTACCTATCTGTGCCCACTCGAACCCCTAAAACCCCCTGCTACCCCTACAACCTGGACATAGGTATCTTGGGCCCCCACAAATCTCCTAAGACTCCTAGGATGCCTCCAGCCTAGATGTAGGTATCTATGGCCCCACTAACCCCTAAGCCCCCCGGTACCACTACAGCCTGGATGTAGGAATATGTGCACCCCACAAACCCCCTAAGGATCCCTAGAGCCTGGAGATTGGTATCTGTGTCCCCCCAAAACTATTTAAGCCCCCCAGGGACCCAAACGGCCTGGACTTAGGTATCTGTGCACCCAAGGCCGCTAAGACCGCCCAGATCCCTACAGCCTGGATGTAGGTGTGATAGTGCTGCCCATGGGAGCCAGCTGAGGTTACTCAATCAGGGTGAACTGCAAACAAAACAGGGCAGACAAATCCCAAACGCTGCTGGTTATTTCAATACTTAGATTTACCAAGCCAGCACAAAACAGCTTCTGTAGTAGCTCACTGGTTACTTAAAAGTTTAAACTACGCAGTTCCCTTAGAGTACCCAGCCTCAGGCCTCCATCCAGACATGCCTGTCAGATATGATGGAGTACAGCAGTTGGCAGGAGAGCACTCGATGTGTTGCATCTACACTAGACGCAATATATCGACCCCCGCTGGATCGATTGCTGTCCACCGATTCGGCAGCTGGTATAGACATACCCCAAGAATCTGGAGATCGGAGCTGGACCTCGGAGGGGGACACATTGAAGGAACTCAGGGGTTAAGGTGCCTCTATTGTCAGCTGTCAGGGCTGCTGTTGCTCAGAGGAGGGTGCTTGACTCCTGGCAGGCTTAGGCACCGCAAGCTTGGGAGGCAGGAGAAGTGAAGCGGCCATGGCGTACTTGGGGTACTCATGCTCATAGCAGGGGTGAGCTGGGGCAAGGGGGGGTGCCACAGGGCAGAGCGGGGAGGTTGTCACAAGAGGGGCACCTCAGGGTAGCGGGGGGGAGCTGCCACGGGTGGGGCGCCTCAGGGCGGGGGTGCAGGGGGGGAGAGCGCAAGATTGAAGTTTCGCCTAGGGCATGAAACATCCTCGCACCGGCCCTGCCCCATGCCCTGCCTGCAGCCAGCCCTGCACCCGCTGCCCTGCCCTGCCCGCAGCCAGCCTCTGTCTCCAGCCAGCCCTTCACCCTCTGCCCTGCCCACAAAGCCGCATCCTCCCTGCCCTGCCTGCAGTCAGCCCTGCAGCCAGCCCGACACACCCCCTGCCCTGTCTCCAGCCAACTCCTGCCACACCCCCCTGTGGCCCTGCCCAAAGCCAGCCAGCCCCCACACATCCCCAGCCTGCACCAGCCCTGCACGCCCTGTCTGCAGCCAGCCCCTCACCCCCTGCCTTGTCTACAGCCAACCCCTGATGCACCCCCCGCCTGAGGCCAGCCAGCCCCGTACCGCTTGCCCTGCCTACAGCCAGACCATACCTCCAGCTAACTCCATGTCCACTGGTGCCCTGCAGTTCCGAGGGCAGTAATCCTGCACATCTGCTTCAATGATGGGGGCAGGGAGCAGCTGGGACCCACACATGTAAACACCCTCGGGATCCAGATAGCAAATATGAAAAATAGGGACGGGGTGGGGGGTAATAGGATCCTAAATAAGAAAAAGACCCCAAAATTGGGACTGTCCCTATAAAATCGGAACATCTGGTCACCCTAGCACACCCCCAGGACTCCTGAGTTCCATTGCTGGGTTTCCTGTTGGTTCCACTGCTGGTTGTTTTCCTTTTCCTGGGGGACTTTGGGCAAGTTGCTCCCCACTCTAGGGCTCTGTCCCCAGCAGTCAAATAGGGATTTCATAGTTTCCCGCTATTGGAAACTGCTGGGAGAATCTCCCAGCCAAAGCTGCTCTGACAGTGCTAAGCAGAATCTGACCATTCAAGGGAGGAGCTAACTGCCCAGGAGGAGTGTTTGGCTCTGGGGTTTCACTTCAGTCCAGTCTAGAGAGAGGGGCCCAGCCATGGAGTTTGGCTCAAGAAGACCAAGTCTCCAATTTATTAAGGGCGTTTTGAATTCCAATTCTGTGCTCCTAAGTGCTTGATGTCAGCTACAAATTTTAGAAGCATGCTCTCCACTGCATTTTCCAAATCATTCATGAAAATATTGAATAGTACCGGACCGTGGACTGATCCCTGCCGGACCCACTAGGTAAGCCCTCTCCGTTGGAGAGCCAAATCTGGAGAAGGGCTCCTGGAATCTGGGCTTTCAACCAGCTCTGCACCCACATTACACTGATTGCAGCTGGACTGCATTTCCCTCGTTCGCTTGTGAGAATGTCCTGCGGGACTGTGTGAAAAGCCTTAGTAACCCCAAGCTAGATCCCATCTACTGTTTACCCACCTCCACCAGGCCTGGAACCCTGCCAAAGAAGGAAAGAGGATTCGTTTGGAATGATTTGTTCTTGACAAATCCATGCTCACTAGTCCTAAGAACCAAATGATCCTGTAGGTGCTGCTGACAAACTGAGTGTTTAAGAATGTATTGCAGGATCTCTCCAGCAATGGCAGTGAGGCTAGCTAGTCTGTAAGTCCCAAGGGTCTCTTTGTTCCCCTTTTAGAGAAAGGTCCTGTCTTGTTTATGGATGGGAAGATGTTCTTTTTAAGGGATCTCAGACGAGAACTGGGGCACAACACCTGGTTTGTTAAGGCCACTAAAATGGAGGAAGGAACCTCTTCTCTCCTACTGGCAAAGAACCCCAGGTACCTAAAAGACAGGGACTCACATCCCTGAATGGGCTTTAAAAAAGGCACTGCTTAAAGATTGGCCTCGACCATTTCTTGTTTCCACAGACTAGACATTTTAGCAAACTTTAGAATTCCTTGGTGCTAAACACCGTGGAATTCCCCTTTCTCCTTCACAGAGGGCTTTAACATCCCTTCTCTTACTCAGGCTCACAACTGCCCAGAATTCAAGAACTGTCCCTGTTCCCACTGGGAAGATGGGAGGAGCCTGAGATCCAGAGAAGGGAAGTGGCCTACCCAAGCTCCTACACAGCAAGGCACTGGCAGAGCCAGAAAGAGAAGCCACCAATCCCGACTCCTGTTCTAACAGACAGTAAACCACTCCCGAGGAAGGGATAAAGCCCAGGAATCGAGATGGTGGAGAAATTTCACTGAAACCATTTCTGTCCAAAAATTCCATTCAGACTAAACCAGCTTGTTTCTCAGAATTATAACAAGTGGGATGAAAGTTCTTTGCAAAAATATTGTGTTGCAAAACAAAAGCATCTCCTGTTCGTCACAGTGTGTTAAATTGTCTCCTCGCACACAATGAGGAGACACTTAGATCTCAAACATTAGATAAGATGCTTCAGTCTGAGCTAAGTCGTTGCTGTTCTTAAAAATTTCAAAATAAAAACATACAAATCAAATAAACTATTTCAGCTATTCTATTATGTGTTAATCTGCTCTGAGTAAACATGATAGGACACCTCATATTATGCCCTACTCCGAGTGACGGTCTCCAATAGATCCCCATCCTCCATGAGGTAGGTAAGAGCAGATCATTATTATCCCTACTTGAAAGAGGGAGAAGCTAAGGCTGAGAAAGGAGAATTGACTTGTCTTAGGTCACACAGCCAGGCAGTGGCAGAGATGGACATAGGACCCAAGAGCCCTGATTTTCAAACTAACCATCGGATCTTGAATTTCAGACATTGAATGACCTAAATAAAGTGCTCTCAGATGAGCTCCAGACCAACAACAGTGACAGTAATTATTCAGCAAGTATTTCAGGAGAACTGCAATGTTAGAGAGAATCATGAACTGCTCAGAGACCATTAATGCAGAGAAGCAGCAAAATTCATCAAACATAGAACTGGTTCTGACTTATTACCTTGATCTTAAAAGAGACCAACAAGGACCTGAGTCTCCTTCCTGTCAATAATCCCTTGCTCAGCCAATCAGAGTAGAGACTGAGGCTGAAGGTTCTCATCAGAAATCCCAAAGTATGGCCCATCTCACTGCTGGGGATCACTGCCTGAGCACTAGTTCAGCCTCACATTTTTTGGTGGACCTCCCACAGTGGGATCTGCAAAGCACTCGCCCGCAGCACGCACGCAGGCACGCAGGCACGCACGCACGCACGCACGCAAACACACACACACACACCTCCTTCCTGGTGTTGGGAGGAGAACAGGAGAAAGGACAAAAGAAACAAGAGACGAAAAGACAGGAGGGAGGGAGGGATGGAGGAAAAGGTGAAACCCGAATGTCCCCATGATTCTAAGGGACAAAATCCCAGGTGCGAAAAAAAATTCTGCCTCCTTAACACGTGTTTTCCATGCCTAGAATTCAACTGTCACCAGATGGATCAGACTGAACAGGTTTCAAATCTCAACGAGGCTCTTACCTTCTAAACAGGGACGGCTGTTTTCTAGCAAAATCACTAAAAGGGAAGGAGAAAACTCAAAAGAGGTTCCTCCTGGCGCTCACGTCCGTGAACCCGAATACTCTCTCAGTCCTCAAAGAGAGACCTGGAGAAGGAGACTTGCTGAAGCAAAGCCACAGGGGTCTCTGAGGTTTCCGTGACCCCTCACCCCTGTCCTGCCTGGCTGATGTCAGCATCTCTCTGTGAGGTCACCACCCTCCCACCACCTTGGACCAATAGTCTGAGGTCCTGCAAAAGGCCTTTGTGATGTCACTGCCACACTCCTCCCTTGCTGTGCCAATGTCCTGCCCCTGGCCAGGCCCTTTGGAGGTTTGAGCTACTCCCTGTGGATCATCCCATTCAAGGAGCTTTCGTTCTAGGCAGCAAGCCAGCTAGACAGGAAAACATCAGACGCTGCTCCCAATGCTACACTCAGTTTTTCAGAAATTAGTCGACTTTATGGCCAGAAGAGAACATTAGAGCATCTGATTGGATCCCCTGCATATCACAGGCCGCCTGTATGACACAAGAGCTACTTTGGGGGCAAACACATTCCAGAAAGGCATTTAGTCTTCATTACATGACAGCAGCAGATGGCGAATCCAGCACTTCCCCTGGTAGCTTGTTCCTGTGGTGAATCATCCTCACTGTTGACTATTTGTGCCTTAGTTGTAATATGAATTTGTCTCTTTTCACTTTCCAGCCATTGGGTCTTTTTATGCCTTTCTCTGCTCGATTAAATAGCCCTTTAATACTCAATTTTTCTCTCCATTAAAGCACTTCAACACTTCAATGAACTCATCTTTCAATCGTCTTTTGAAAAGCTAAACAGGTTGAGCTCTTTCAATAGCTCACTAGAAGGCATTTTTCTCCAGCCATCAGAACATTTGGTGGCTCTTTGCTGCCCCAGCTCCAATTTCACAACATCTTTTTCAAATGAGGACACCAAAACTGGAGGCTGTATAAAGGTTACATTAAATAGGTTGCAGAGGAGTTTTTTTTTAATTAAGGCTTTTGTTGCTAAAAATTTTGTCACTCAGGTGAGAAAAAACACTCCCCGAATGCCAAAATTTGAGCCATGCAAAGCAGCAGTGTGAACAGCGCTTCGTTGGTGGAGCTGTGCTCCTGGTGATGACGCTCCTGCCCCTCGTTGAAGTGGTTTGGTTTTGTTGCCAGGGAAGCTCTCTCCCAATGATAATGATGGCCACACAGCGCAGAATACAACAGCACGGTTAGAGTGGCACAGCTGCACCGTGGTAAGGTGCACAGTGTAGACACAGCCTCAGAGCTGGGGGAAAGCCGACAGGCGCTGAGGAGCACAAGGTTCAAACATCCGTTAGGAGAGGAACTATACACAGGGATTCTTTATAGCCTAGTAAGGAGGAGAGGATGGAAGATGATAATGTACAGGTAGGATCTGATCAGAAACAGTGAAATTAAAGAGTCTCCCTCTATTACATCACGTAATAGCAGACAGCTAAAATGGGACACATTTTATAAGTGCTTAAATACAAATGCTAAAAGTTTAAGTAATAAGACGGGTGAATTTGAGTGCCTGGTATTGAGGGACAATTTTGATAGAATAGGCATCACAGAAACCCCTGCACCCCCTCCTGCGCCCATGTGGGGACACTGACCTGTGTGCATGGAGCTGCTGGTATTGCTGCCCCCCACTCCTCCCTGGAACTCTGCTCCTCCAGGCACCCCTAGGGGCTGTGGGATGTGGGGGCAAGAAGCGAGATCATCCGAGCTCCCTGCATCCAGGTCACTTTCCTCAGCTGGGCTGCATAAGGGGAGGGCAGAGAGCAGCAGCTTCTGATTCTCCCCTCACAGCACAGCCCAGGTGGGGAAAGTGACCAGGATGCATGGAGCACACAGCGCTGCTCCTCGCTCCCCCTCAACCCTCTATGGGGCCACAGAGGAACGTTGGGGGTGGGTGAGCTGTATCTTTGTGTCACCACTTGCCCGTCGCCCCACAATGCTCCTCCACCGGGTACATGCAGGGAGAAATGTGGGAGTCCCCCCAGGAAGCTGTGTCTGACACTACACCCGCAGCGTGCACCTTTGCACTGCCGCATGCTGCCCGAGTGCCCCGACTGATTTGGGACCCCTGGAAAAGTCTCCCCCATGTCGGCCCTAGTGCTGGAGGACCTCCCACTCCCCGCTATGGCCCAGGGGCAACAGAGCTTCTCTGGTCTCAGGGCTGCAGTATGTGTTGGGGGGGAGTAAATGAGTGAGCAGGGTGGGGCCAGTGGGGAAGGAATGGAAAAGAGGTGACTAGTGGATGGGACCATGGATGGAAAGGTTGAAAGAGGGCAAGGCCACAGACAGAAGAGGGTTTGGGGCCATGGTTCTTGTGCTGGGGCCCCTACACTTGTTCCCCCTTTCCCTGGGCTTTGGCATCATTAGCTCCTGCTTAGCGAGTACGGTTCAGTGCTCCCTGTAATGTGGGGCATGACTCCTAGGGGGACACAGAGGAACATTCATGGGGGCACCTTAGGGCCTGAGCCAGTCCCCATGGAGGGCAGGGAGGGAGCACCACTCAGCCCCACTCTGTCCCAGCTCTTCCCCAACCCCACCCTCAGCCTGAGACTCTGGCTCCCAGCCCGGCCTCGACCCCTTTACCCCTGTCTGCACCCCTCTCCCCAGCAAGCAGCAGCCCCACTCCTCCCAGCCTCGGTTCTCAATCGTGGTTTCCAAGGGGCCACAGCCATGGCTAAGAAGGCACAATGTGAAATGTTTGGGGATAACTGGTTTAGGGTAATGTCCTCAATCACTTCTCTGCAGTCCAATAAAAGCTATTCCTCACCCACCTACCCCTCCGTCAGGACAGACTAGGTCTGTTCTGCTGCCCTTCACTCATACAGGAAGGAGAATAACATTTCATTGCACTCAATCCTAAAGTGATTTGTAACCCACCACTATCCCAAACTGGTCATTTTGAGGAAGGGGCCGCATCATACGCAGAGTAGGTGTGTCTGTGCAAACACGGTCTGTTCCTGAAGTCTTTCCCCAGCTCCTCAGTAGATGTGAAGGGGGAGCTCATTCAGACCCTGCTTATGCTTAGTATTTAAAAACTCCTGTGTCCCTATCTCTGCCGGCCTTAGATTTCTCTTCCTGTCCCTTTCCTGATAGCTCAGATGAGGTGGCCAAGTGGTTAAGGTGATGGACTACTACTCCATTATGCTCTGCATGCATAGGTCCAAATCCCATCCTCCTCGGAAGCATTTAGTCTTCACTCCTCTTTTATAGACAACCATCTCCCACTTTGGTACAATGACAGATCAAACAATGTTTCTTCTTGCGAAAAAAAACTCTCTCAGAATCTAACCGCCTCCTCCCCCCGCTTCAAATAAAAAGTCTAAATCTCAGATTTCTAAAACAATTCTCTAGCCCTGTATTTCTTAGTTTTTATCTCAAAAGGGAACATCCTCATAATCTCTCACAAACACCCTGGGACCTTCCCAAATAATTAAAATACCCCCATCCTGAGCAAGCCCAAAACAGTGAACCAGAGCTAGTGTCTAGGCCAGGCTGTTCTGAAAGAAGCAACTCAAAAACATTTTTTCTCCACTTCCCTTGGCAAAGTCTGACTGAGAAAAGAAAATTCCCCAAACTGAAAATTTTTGCTGAGAAACCAATACTAGTCTGTTTGGAAACTTTGATTCGAATATATTATTATTATTCTCTTCTGATTTATTTCGGTTCAGTGTTTGTCCTCCAGATGTGTTTCCAGGTGTCGATTTGTGGGGGAGAGAGGCCAACTCATGATGTCTCTTCCCCTCTTTCATAGTTTCTTCCAACTTGCTAGGAAGTACCTTTGCTAGGATGTGAGTCAAGCAGTGTCCATTGTCACTGTGCTATCTCGGAGAAGTCTGCATTGTACACAGTTCCTGGGATAGTCCTTGGGAGTGTGGATCCCTTTTAATGGGCCAGCAGCGAGTCTGGCTCCTCCATTGTCACACCTGAAAGGCTGGTGGTGGGCATTTCGCAACCTCATAATATATCTCAGTAACACACACAGAGCAAACTTCATAACTTCCCAACCAATGCTACACACACAGTCCAACACAATATTAGTGTTCAACAGATCAAGACTTTTGAAATGATACCTCACCAGGCAGACTCTGCACAAACCGTATCATCACTAAATGAGAGTGGTGAATATGGGGCTTCCAGGTTGTGCTTTGAGCACAGCGTGCCACACCAGGGCTGACATTGCAATGGAGACGTACCTGTAGAGTCTATCTCTCCTGGGATAAAGATGGCAGCATGGCCGGCCTGGGTCATCTGACTTGGGCCCATGGAGCTAAAGCTGAGGGGCTGAAAACTGTGGTCCGGATATTTCTGTTCACACTGAAGCCTGGGTTCAGAAACCCTCACTCCTCCTGGGGGTTTCAGAGGTTAGGCTCAAGTCCCATCTGTCTGCACTGTAATTTTATAGTCTTGCAGCCCAAGCCCCATAAGCCTGAGTCAACTGGCTGGGCTTTGAGGCAGGTGCCCTGAGTGTGTTAATCGCAGCATAGACATAACATTAGGCTATTTCTCCAGTGCAATGAAACACCCACGGTTGGCCCAGGTCACATTAATCAGGGTCATGCGGCTTGGTCTATAGTAAAGTTGCAGTGTCCTTGTCTCGGCTCAGGCGCAGTCCGCTGCTCTAGGAGCCCAGAAGATCGGGAGGGAGTTTAGCAAGTGGAAATGGTAAAACTGCATTGAGGGGACTGGACCACTGACCTACCAGCTTTTAACACCAAAACTTTCAGTAACTCTATTAGCAGTGCCTGTGAGTGTAATTTAAACCATAAAAAAAGCCACACTGGGCTAGACCAAAGGTCCATCTAGCTCTGAATCTTGTTTTCTGACAGTTGCCAACAGCAGGTGCCCCAAAAGGCACTCAACCAAGCACCGCTAGGAGTTGAACCAAGGATCTCCTGTTTACAAAACAGGTGTTGTAACTAGCTAAGCCATGGTGCTTTAAGTAACTGCTGTTACTTAAAGCATCGTGTCTGCCAACACCTGACTCTGCCAATCCCCATTGAGCCCTGATAAACTTTTCTTGTGTCTGGATTCTGTAAAGCAGAGGAGCAGGGGAAGGTTTACTCCCAAGGTGTGTGAGTGTTTATTTGGACAGGTCTACGCTACAAAATTAGGTTGCTGGAACTACATTACTTAGATGTATAAAAAATTTACACTCCCCCAAGCAATGCAGTTATAGCAAACCAATGCCGGTGTAGCTAGCAGCTCAGCTGTCAGAACGTTCTGGAGCTATGAACGGGGAGGGGTCCAGCCTCTGTAGCAGGAATGCAGGGCAGGCGAGTTCACGGTGGGCATTGTGGGATACTGGAGGAGGCCAGTTATGGTGATATAATGAACGGCAGCATTTACACTGACAATTTGTCGCTTTAAGTTTGCTGCAAAAAGCTCTAGGCCTCTTGTCAAGGTTGGGATTGAGGGGCACTGGGAATAGGAGGGCTGTGGGTGGGACAGAGGAGAAGGGTGCCGACCGAGTGAGCGTTGTGTGTTTTTCACACACCTGATGTTAAAATAACTTTGTAGTGCAGACCTGGCCAAAGATTTACATACAGACAGCTTGCAAGGAAAATGTCACCTACTCCTCTGCTTTGCAGAATCCAAACACATGCAAAGCTTGTCAGGCCCTGGTGGGGATGGCAGGGAGTCAGGTGTGCACAGACAGTGCTTCTTAGCCACAGGCAGGCACCATGGCTTAGCTGGCTAAAACATCTGTTTTGTAAACTGGAGATCCTGGGTTCAACTACCCCGGGTGCCTTGCTGAGTATCTCTTGGAGCACTTGGTATTGGCTACAGCCAGAGGACAAAACACAGAGCTGGATGCAGCTTTAGTCCAGTATGGCTGTTCTTATGGTTTAAATTACGCTCACAGGCATTGATAATAGACTTACTGACAGTTTGGAAGTTAAGAGCTGATAGGTCAGTGTTCCAGCCCGTCACAGATGACCCCCTCCCTATGGGACAGGGGCAGGTCTGAGCTCTCACACCAAAAGGCTCATTGTGGCTGCCAGAATCTGTGGGCAGCTCGTTTAGTTTACACCAAGGGTTAAGTCCTGCTTTGTGCACCATGGGTGAGAATGAAAATCCAAAACTGCCCTTTGAAATAACAAATGCAGCTGGATGTGTCATTGTCCCTGCCCCAAAGCAGATAGAACAATGGAGAAATGCCATGAGTCCATACTTCATTGCGGTTTTACCATTTCCACTCGCTAAACTCTCTCCTAACCTTCTGGGCTCCTAGAGCAGGGTACAGAGCCTGAGCCGAGATACGGACACTGTAACTTCACAGCCCAAGCTGCATGACTCTGATTAATGTGACGGGGGCCAGCCGTGGCTGCTTCATTGCACTGTAGATGTAGCCTAATGTGATGTCTATACCGTGATTAAGACACCCAGGGCACCTGTCGCAAAGCCCGGTCAGCTGACTCAGGCTTGTGGGGCTTGGGCTGCAAGACTCAAATTGCAGTGGAGACATATAGACACTAGATTTGCCTTTTTCCAACCATCCGAGATCTCCCCCAATCACCACAAGTTTTCAAAGATAATGACCAACAGCTCTACAGTCACATCTGCCAACTCCATCCGGACCCTCAGATGCATTAGATCTGGAACTGAGGACTTGGTCATGTCCATCTTTTCTAAACAGCCCTTAATCTGTTCTTTCACCACCGAGGGCTACTCACCTCCTCCCCGTACTGTGCTGCCAGTGTCTGTGAAGATCGAGGCAAAAAAAGCATTGAGCACTTCAGCTTTATCCACATCATCTGTCACTAGGTTGCCTGCCCCATTCAGTAAGGGGCCCACACTTTCTCTGACCTTCTTTTTGCTAACACACCTACACAGAAATTGACTTGGAAGCCAATCAAAATAAGTTACTTTTGAAATACAAATCATTCAAATCAACACTGGGTCAGTTTTCTCCTCTGTTCTATTTCTCACACACATTCCCCCACCCCATTCTTTGGAGTCAGGTTTTACATCAGGACATTTTAGGCCAAGGGGAGTAAGTTACATCAAAGAAGCTTTTCAGGATTAGCCCCCAATTTCCTGTATTACTAACAAAAAGCCGGTACGTTCCAGTGTGGGGTACTGGCAAGAGTGATTACTCTGTGCCAGCCCGGCCTGGCTTCCCCAAGCTTTTGATTTAAGGGGCCCAGGGCTCCCTGCAGAGGCCAGAGCCCCGGGCCCTTTAAATCGCCGCCTGAGCCCCCCTGCCAGAGCCCCGGGGAGCAAATCACTGCCGTGGAAGGCTGCTCTCTGCTGCGCTATAAAGACAGAACAGGGGGGGCGGGAGCTTCCTTACAGTGAGGGGGCACCGTTGTCTGCACTGTGGCACTCCCATGACACCTCTTCCCCAAGGACCCACACTCACACCACCCTTCCCCCAGAGGCCACACCCACAGAAATCCTCTTCCCCCCAAGACTCCACCCTTCCCCCCACTCCACCATTTGTCCTAACAGCCAGTAAAGAGTGGGGGGGGCCATGGCCCTCTCACTCCCCTGTTCCAGCACCCCTGACACAGAGCTAAGCAGGCAGCAGTGTGTGTGTGTCATAGAGGCTGCTGTGCTGAGCTGAGCCAGTGAGGGAAGCAGGGGCTGATGTTGGGGCTGTGCCCCTCCCTCTGCCTCAGGACTGGTTGCTTGCAGAAGCTGTCTTAACTTAGAGACAGTGTGCCCACACACTCACTAACTCTTCCCCCGCACACACAAACACATTGCAGTTGAAAAGCAGCTGGCAATCTAGTAGGATTCCCATGGAACAATGGGATAGAGAAACCTGCATCATGTGATGCTGTACCAGCCTGTGAGGCATTTCAAACCCTTCCCAAAGCACCTGCAGCCGGTTGCACAGCTACCCACAATGCACTGCTCTCTTTGGCCATCCAAGAATCTAGCCTGGATGTGCTCTGGTAACACAAGGGGCATAGTGTGGACATGCAACAGCTGTTTAATTGAAACACTTTAAAGCCACATTACCAAATAGTGTAGACACAGTTTGAGAGTGGGACAAGACCCAGCTCTGTTGAAACTAAATGACCACAACTTCCTCTGTAGTTGACAGGATTTGAACCTGGGTAGGGAGACCCCAATGGATTTTTAATCCATCATCATAAGCACTCAGCCACAACTACTTGCTTGAGATGGGTCTCTCACTACACTCCAGTTCTGTTCTCACTGAGTGATCAATTCCAGTTGTTTCCTCAGACCAGCTTCCACAACACACACACTGCTGTGCCATTGTGTAAGTGTGTCCCTGGCTGAACTGCAAGAATTCCTGCTCATTTCCCTTCTGGCTGGAGTATGAGGAGAGTGTGTTTGTGGTCAATGACGTTCCTGTAGATTGTTGTCCATTTCCTGCCTTGATCATTCAGACAGTTCCTTTACCATCATATCCCCAGCACATCAGTGACTGCAATAGCAGGGGGCAGGTTTTCTCTGGGGCACTGAGCTTTGTCAGGATGTTATTGGCTCCTTTCTTTCCTCACCCTGGAGTAAACTCAGCTTTTTATTCCATCCTTGATGTTTCAAGGAACAACAACAGATGACCGAGGAAAGAAGTGGACAGGGCGGGCCTCAGGTAAGGGGCAGAGAGGTGCAAGTGGTGGGCAGGGCCGGTCTCATGGGCGGGGCAAAGAGGTGTGGGTGGTGGACAGGGCAGGTCAGGGGAGGGGATAGAGAGGTGTGACTGCTGGGCGGGGCTGGTCTTAGGGGAGGGGGCAGAGAGGTTTGGGCAGGGTGAGTCCCAGGGGAAGGGCAGAGAGGTGGGGGTAGCAGGTAGACCTTGGGGGCGGGGGTGGAGAGACACAAGGAGGCTTTCAGGGAGGAGAGGAGTGAGCAAAGGGTGGACCAGCAGGCCTCAGCCAAAGAGAAAGAGCAGGGGTGGGAGAGTGACCAAATGGGAGTGAGAGCAGAGCACAGGTGGGGCCTCGGAGGGGGGAGAATGAGTCAAGGGGGTGGAGTGGGCAGGGCTGCCAGAGGATTCAGGGGGCCTGAGGCAAAACAATTTTGGGGGCCCCTTCCATAAAAAAAAGTTGCAATACTATAGAATAATATATTCTCATGGGATCCCTGCAGGGCCTGGGGCAAATTGCCCCACTTGCCCCCCTGCTCTGGGTGGCCCTGCTCTCATAGACTCATAAACTTATAGGTCAGAAGGGACCAATATGATAATCTAGTTTGACCTCCTGCACAAGTCAGGCCACAGAACCCCACCCATCCAATTTTATAACAATCCCTAACCCAGGACCGAGTTATTGAAATCCTCAAAATTGGTTTGAAGACCTCAAGCTGCAGAGAATCCACCAGCAAATTGAACACAATGCTCCAGGAGGAGGGGAGGGATAGCTCAGTGGTTTGAGTATTGGCTTACTAAACCCAGGGTTCTGACTTCAATCCATAAGAGGGCCACTTAGGAATCTGGGGCAAAAATCAGTGCTTGGTCCTGGTAGTGGAGGCAGGTGGCTGGACTCGATGACTTTTCAAGGTCCCTTCCAATTCTAGGAAATAGGTATATCTCCAATCATTTATTAAAAAAATAAAAAAAAAGATGTGGCCTCACCACTGCTGAGTAGAGGGGAATAATCACTTCCCTCAATCTGATGGCGATGCTCCTACTCATCCAGCCCAGCATGACCAGTTACCAATATTGAATGCAGACCCAGCAATATTTGATCAGTTGGTTACTGTCCATTCAGGAGGTTCTTTCCTACCTATTCATAAAGAATGAAGATGCTCTAAGCAGAGGGGAGAGAGCTGTCCTGTTCGTGTAGTTAATCCATCTCCCCGAGAGGTGGTAGCTATGTCACTGGGGGAAGCTATGTGAGTGGGTGTGCAAGCTGTGGTGTCTACATGTATCTATAAATTTAATGAAACCCCATTTTTAAAAGCACTGTGGTCTGGGAAGAGAACAGGAGATCTCCGAGGCAGGGCCTGTCCTTCAAAATCTTTAAGATCACAGACTTATCTGCACCACAGTCATAGGGGCATAGCTCCGTGGTAGAGTGTTTGACTGCAAATCAAAGGGTCCTTAGTTCAAATCCTATTGCCACCTTTTAAACCTCTTCCTTCAACAAAAATAATGGCATTTCCTTTATGTTCAGGAGTTCCACTGAACAGGGATCCCTGAAATGAATGGAAACACTCAATATTTTCCTGTGCAAATGCATAAAAACCTAGCAAACATGTGCCTCCACTGAAATCAGTTCCAGTCCTCTAAAGGATTAAAGAATCTCTATTGAGGTTGCAGGGAAAAACATCCCGATGTGTAGAAAGAATAGTAAATATGGCAGACGGCCAGCTTGGCTTAACAGTGAAATCCTTGCTGATCTTAAACACAAAAAAGCACCCTACCAGAAGTGGAAGATTGGAGAAATGACCAGGGAGGAGTATAAAAATATTGCTCAGGCATCCAGGAGTGAAATCAGGAAGGCCAAATCACACATGGAGTTGCAGCTAGCAAAAGATGTTAAGAGTAACAAGAAGGGTTTCTTCAGCTATGTTAGTAACATGAAGAAAGTCAGGGAAAGTGTGGACCCCTTACTGAATGAGGGAGGTAACTTAGTGGACAGAGGATGAGGAAAAAGCTAGTGTACTCAATGCTTTTTTGCCCCTGTCTTCACAAACAAGGTCAGCTCCCAGACTGTTGCACTGGGCAGAACAGCATGGGGAAGAGGTGACCAGCCCTCTGTGGAGAAAGAAGTTGTTTGGGACTATTTAGAAAAACTGGAGACCAGCACATGTCCATGGGGCTGGATGTGCTGCATCTGAGTGTGCTAAAGGAGTTGGCGGATGTGATTGCAGAGACATTGGCCATAGACTCATAGACTCTAGGACTGGAAGGGACCTCGAGAGGTCATCGAGTCCAGTCCCCGGCCCTCATGGCAGGACCAAATACTGTCTAGACCATCCCTAATAGACATTTATCTAACCTACTCTTAAATATCTCCAGAGATGGAGATTCCACAACTTCCCTAGGCAATCTATTCCAGTGTTTAACTACCCTGACAGTTAGGATCTTTTTCCTAATGTCCAACCTAAATCTCCCTTGCTGCAGTTTAAGCCCATTGCTTCTTGTTCTATCATTGGAGGCTAAGGTGAACAAGTTTTCTCCCTCCTTCTGATGACACCCTTTTAGATACTTGAAAACTGCTATCATGTCCCCTCTCAGTCTTCTCTTTTCCAAACTAAACAAACCCAATTCCTTCAGCCTTTCTTCATAGGTCATGTTCTCAAGACCTTTAATCATTCATGTTGCTCTTCTCTGGACCCTCTCCAATTTCTCCACATCTTTCTTGAAATGTGGTGCCCAGTACTGGACACAATACTCCAGTTGAGGCCTAACCAGCGCAGAGTAAAGCGGAAGAATGAAACTTTGAAAACTCATGGTGATTGGGGGAGGTCCCGGATGACTGGAAAAAGGCTGCTGTAGTGCCCATCTTTAAAAAAGGGAAGAAGGAGGATCCGAGGAACTACAGGCCAGTCAGCCTCACCTCAGTCCCTGGAAAAATCATGGTGAAGGTGCTCAAGGAATCAATTCTGAAGCACTTAGAGGAGAGGAAAGTGATCAGGAACAGTCAGCATGGATTCATCAAGGGCAAGTCATGCCTGACTAACCTAATTGCCTTCTATGAGGAGATAACTGGCTCTGTGGATGAGGGGAAAGCAGTGGATGTGTTATTCCTTGACTTTAGCAAAGCTTTTGATACGGTCTCCCACAGTATTCTTGCCAGCAAGTTAAAGAAGTATGGGCTGGATGAATGGACTGTAAGATGAATAGAAAGCTGGCTAGATCGTAGGCTCAATGGGCAGTGATCAAAGGCTCCATGTCTAGTTGGCAGCCGGTTTCAAGTGGAGCACCCCAAGGGTCGGTCCTGGGGCAGGTTTTCTTCAATATCTTCATTAATGATCTGGAGGATGGTGTGGATTGCACCCTCAGCAAGTTTGCAGAAGACACTAAACTGAGAGGAGTGGTTGATATCCTGGAGTGTAGGGATAGGATACAGAGGGACCTAGACAAATTAGAGGACTGGGGCAAAAGAAATCTGATGAGGTTCAGCAAGGATGAGTGCAGAATCCTGCACTTAGGATGGAAGAATCCCATTCACTGTTACACACTAGGGACCGAATGTCCAGGCAGCAGTTCTGCAGAAAAGGGTGAGCTGGGGCATGGGGGCCGCCCGCACCGCAGCAGATAACCTGCGCGGGGCACTGAGGAACCGCTCCCCACACCAGCTCACCTACCTCCCCTCTGCCTCCCTGGGCTGAGCACGAAGCCGCCGGTTGCTTCTCAGCCCTCCCAGCCTTCCCGTGTGAACCGTCAGGGGCAGGGGTTCCAGGGGCCATCAGGGGACAGGGAGAAGGGTGGTATAATGGGGCAAGGGTCCCGGGGGTCATCAGGAATGAGAGGAGAGATTGGATGGGGCAGCAGGGGACAAGGAAGGAGGGTAGATGGGGTAGGGGTCCCTGGGTTGGCATCAAGGAACGTGGGGAGTTGGATGGGGCAGGAGTCCCAAGGGGCAGGAGTGGGCCACAACCCCCACGTGGGGGGAGGAGGGAACTGGTTGTTAAGATTATGGCAGCTCATCAGTGGCCGGGGAATGTAGGCTGAGGAGGCGAGCTGGTGGACAATGGCGGGGGGTGAGTAGTGAGCCAGGGAGGGGAGGAACAGAGGTGAGCAGTGGGCAGGTGAGCTGGAGGAGTGGGGGTCTGAGGAGGGAAGTGGGCGGGCATTGGCAGGGGTGTCAGGTGAGCTGGCGGTGGGGGAGGAGAGCTGAGGAGGCGAGCGGGTGGGCAGGGAGATGAGCCGTGGGGGCTGAGGCGAGTGGGTGGGCAGTGACAGGTGGGGTGGGTGAGCCGGAAGCAGGGGAGGCGGGGTGAGGAGGTGAGCAGGGGGCTGAGGAGGTGAATGGTGAGTCAGTGGCTGACCTGTTCTACTGATCTGCTCTGGCTTCCAGCCCCTGGCCAAGGGGTGCAGCTGTCTGGAGATGCTGCCTTCCACGCCTTCCTCAGTCACATCTCATTCAGTCTACAGGGCAACTGATTACCAAGTGGGGGGAAGATCTTATTCTACTTCTAGCAAAGAGACAGTTTTCTTTTACCTTAATTACACTACCTTAGGGGCTCCCTACAACATATTAGCAAGGTTCATTACCCCTGTTTTGGCAGGGCAGTGCTGGGGAAGGAGGGTTTGTTTCCACTAGGCGGGCGGCACTTCCGGGGGGATTGTTTCGGGGGGCCTGGGAGGCGCTGGTGACGTTGTTTTTGCAGGGTGGGTGATGTTGGGGGCGGTTGAGTTTCGGAGGGGCTGGGCGGTGCTGGGGAGCGTTCTGTGAGGTTTCAGCCCTCAGCTGGTTTTTTGGAGTAATATTGCCCTTGCCACTTTATGAGTTATGCAGGCCTGGACTAAACCACAACCTCGGGAGTCAGCATTCACGTATCCTGCAGTCTGAACTTGGAATCTGATACATTCCCTCATTGGCTACCATTGTTTGCCCAGCATGGAAGTGCTCCTTGTATAATGAGTCAGCCAGATTGGGACCCATAGGCATGTAGGGCAGGTCTCCAGTGTGGATTTGAACTGTTTGATGAATAAATTACCCTGTACAAATTGCCAGGATGTTTGGAAGGAGAGTTAAGCCTATTGTTTTCTCAGGTCGAAAGGCTGCTGGAAATGTATAAGAACCTGGGACACGATCCTTCTTCATCTCAGTTCTGCTTTGGGTTTCAAGAGAGGGAAACCTTAAGCCACAAGAATTGAGATCCCCAGTCGTTGACTGGAGCCACCCTGAATATGGAAATTGGACTATAACCTATGGACTATTTCTAAAAGGACTTTTGGCAACTACAAGCTCATCTCTACTGTGTATCTGAACCTCAAGAATTGAATTCAAGTCTATGTGTCTATTAATCTTTTAACTAACACACTCTCTCTTTTCTTTTCTAATAAATTTTAGCTTAGTTAATAAGAATTGGCTATAGCATGTATTTTAGGTAAGATCTAAGCTATAATTTAACCTGGGTATGCGGCTGATCCTTTGGGATTGGAAGGACCTTTTCTTTTATATGTTGAAGTAAGATTTTCAGGAATCATCATCATATCTAACAGGTGTGTCTGGACGGAGGCCTGAGGCTGGGTACTTTAAGGGAACTGCGTGGTTTAAACTTCTAAGTAACCAGTGAGGTACTACAGAAGCTGTTTTGTGCTGGCTTGGTAAATCTAAGTATTGAAATAACCACCAGCATTTGGATTTTGTCTGCCCTGTTTTGTTTGCAGTTCACCCTGATTGAGTAACCTCAGCTGGCTCCAACAGGCAGCACCGTCATACCTACATGCAGGCTGTAGGAGTCCGGGGGATTTTAGGGGCCTTGAGGTGCACAGATACCTACATCCAGGCCATAGGGGTACCTGGGGGGCTTAGAGAGTTTGAGGGGGACACAGATACCAATCTCCAGGCTCTAGGGGTCCCAGGAAGGCTTAGAGGGTTCATGAGGGGCACATATTCCTACATCCAGACTGTAGTGGTACCAGGGGCTTTGGGGGTTAGTGGGGGGCAAAGATACCTACGTACAGGCTGGAGGCACCCTGGGAGTCTTAGGAGATTTTTGGGGGGCCAAGATACCAGGCTGTAGGGGTACCAAGGGATCTTAGGGGTTCGGGTGGGCACAGATACCTATGTCCAGGCTGTATTGGTCCCGGGGGGGGTTAGAGGTTTCATGAGGGGCACACATATCTACGTCCAGTTTGTAGATGTCCCGGGGGGCGTTGGGGGGTTGTCCAGGCTGTACGGGTTCCTGGGGGGTTAGGGGGTTTCTGAGGGGCACATATATCTACGTGCACACTGGACTGTCCCAGGGGGCTTATGGAGTCTATATGGGGTACAGATACAAATGTCCTGGCTGTATAGGTCCCTGGGGGGCTTAGGGGGGTTTGTGGGGGGCACAGATAACTAAGTTCAGGCTGGAGGGGTCACCAAGGGTCTTAGGTGTTTGGTGGGGGGCACAGATATCTACTTCCAGGCTACAGGGGTCCCGGGGGGGCTTAGGGTCTGTCACGGAGTGTGGGGGAGTACGGTCCTGCACCCCTCTTGCCTGGGACTCATAGTGAATCTCAGCCAGCCAGTAAACAGAAGGTTTATTGGACAACAGGAGCGAAGGATACAACAGAGCTTGGAGGCAGAAGCAGGACCCATCAATCGAGTCCTTCTGTGGGTTCAGGAAACTTAGTTCCCAGTTTGGGAATCCCTGAATTCCAACCACCCAGCACAAAACGGAAACTAAACTAACCCAGCTCCTTCCAGCCGGCCCCTTTCTGTGTCCAGCTTCCCGGGCAAAGGTGCTGACCCCCTCCCCCCTGCCTAGCTCAGGTTACAGGCTGAGCACGTGTCCGGTCCTAAAGTCACCCGCTGCTCTCCCATCCCCCACACAGACAGTCCCTACTCCATCACAGTAATGCACAGAGCATTTCCTGCATGTAGCAACATTGACACCATGTGGCCACACAGGGTAATGCACAGAACATTTGCTGCATGGTGCAACAGTGACACTTTGTGGCCACGCAGGGTAATGAACAGAGCATCACGCCTATGTAGAGGCTGTAGAGATCCCTGGGGGGCTTTGGGGTCACGGGAGGGCACAGATAGCTACGTCCAGGCTGGAGGGTTCCAGTGGGCATTAGGGACTTCATGGGGGACACAAATATCTACATCTGGGCTGGAGAGGTCCCTGGACAGCTTAGGGGGTTGTGGTGAGCACAGATACATATGTCCAGGCTGTAGTGGTCCCTGTGGGCTTAGGGAGTTGGTAAGGGGTACAGACACCTACCTATGGTAGGGAGGGGTGCCTGGGGGACTTAAGGGGTTGTGGTTGCGCAGATACGTACGTCCCAGTTGGAGGGGGCCCTGAGGAGCTTAGAGGGTTTGTGTGGCATACAAATAGCTACAACCAGGCTGGTGGGGGCCCTATGGGTCTTAGAGGGTTTGTGGGGGGCAGAGATACCTATGTCCAGGCTGGAGAAGTTGTGAGGAGGGCTTAAGGGGTTCCTGGATCCCACAAATATCTACATCCAGGCTGGAGGAGTTCTGGGGGTATTAGAGAGTTGTGGCGGGCCACAGATACCTATATCGAAGCTGTAGGGGTCCTGGGGTTGCTTTGGGGCATTTTGAGGTACAGATACCTACTTCCATGCTGTAGGGGTCGCTGGGAGGATCTGTGGGTTCGTGAGGGTGCACAGATACCTACGTCCAGGCTATAGGGATCCTGGGGGGGCTAAGGGGTTTGTAAGGGGTACAGATACATTCATCCAGGCAAGAGGGGTCCTAGGGACCTTAGGGGGTTCATTTTGGGCACAGATACCTGCGTCTAGGTTGTAGGGGTTCCGGGGGATTAGGGGGGTTCTGGGGTGCACAGATACCTACGTCTAGGCTGGAGGGGTTTTAGGGATCTTAGGAGGGTTGTGGGGGCACAGATACCTATATCCATGCTGAAGGGGTCCTGTCGTGGCTTAGGGGATTCGTGGGGTCAGAGATACCTATGTCTAGGCTGCAGGAGTCCCGGGGGCGATTAGGTGTGTTGCGGGGGGAACAGATACCTATGTCCTGATGGTAGGGGGCCCTGGATAGCTTAGGCGGTTTGTGGGGGTCACAGATACAAACATCCATGCTGTAGGGGTCCTGAAGGTCTTTGTTGGGCTCTGGGGGTCACAGATACCTACCTACAGTCTTGAAGGGTACTGTGAGTCTTTGGGGGTGTGTGGGGTGTACAGATACCTACATCTGGGCTTGTGGGTACCCTGGGGAGCTTAAGTTTAAACGTTTGTGGGGAGCACAGATACCTTTATCCAGCCTAGATGGATCCCAGTGGGATTAGAGGGCTGTGGGGGGGGCACAGATACCTATGTAAGCAGAATCAAGATGAACTCTACCCTGACATCTGGTGGTGAATTATGGCGAGTGTGGAAAAGAATTTCAGGGGCTAATCGTGTTTGCATAGACACACCCACCCCACCTGACACACCCACGGCAGCCTGGGATGGTTGCTTTGGCAGCTGTGGTATCCCCAGTTTATTTGTTGTTGGGGTATGAGATGTGGAGTGTTGTCACCCTGATTGTCGCGGATGAGGAACTGTGAAACTGCTTTGAGACAGAGATTCTCACCATCAATTGGGTGGCACTCGCTAGACAAGGGAGTGAGCTCCTTGGATGAGCCAGAAACACTAATTGCATCTTCTTTTCTTTTAACAGTTGAATAGTAGAGCTGTTTTTTTATTTTCTTGAGAATTGAACGTTCAGGTTTCTGAGCTTGAAATCACTAAAAAAGCTGTGTTAACTAACAAGGGAGTTTGAAAACTATGTTGCAAAGCAGTTGAGTAAAAAGAGTAGTCTGAGGGATGGTTGGAATAGCTCATGAAGTGAGGTGAGTGGAGGAGTTTTTGAAGAGAGCTGGAGCAGATCAGCTCGTGGACCGAGCTGAGCAGTTAGTGGGAAAAGTAGAAGCAGAATCCTATGGATAAGCAGGGCAGTTCGCAGTGAGCCATGTAAGGTGCTACTTTCCACCCAGGATGGCAGGGGAAAAACCCTGTAGATAGACTCTTGAACTCTGGGGCTGCGGGACTGTGGGTGATTTGGGATGGCTGGAGTCTTGAAACATTTGAAGTCTTTGACTTCGGAGTCTTGGGGTGGTTTGGGGATTGCTAGACTCTAGAGCCCAGGGAGAAGGACATGGCCTAGTTGAGGTGTTTTCCCAATTTAATGCTATGTTGTTTATCTCACGTTATTAACATTTTCTGCTACAACCCAGACTCTGTGCTTGCGAGAGGGGAAGTATTGCCTCTTTGAGGCACCTAGGGGTGGGTATGTAAAATTTTCCCATGTCACTGGGTAAGGCCTCGAGCTGGTTTGCATTATGTAATAGGGAAGGGATCCCTATGTAATGAAACCAGTCCTTGCTGCTATCAATTCAGCCTGGCAAAAGGGTTCCACCTCTTCCAGGCTGAAGGGGTCCCTGTGGGGGGTCAGGGATTCGGTGGGCGAACAGATACCTACGTCCAGGCTGCAGGGGGTCCCGGAGGGGCTTAGGGGGTGTCACGGAATGTGATGGAATCCGGCCCTGCACCCCTCTTCCTGGGACACACAGTGACTCAGCCAGCCAGTAAAACAGAAGGTTTTTTTGGCCAACAGGAATGAAGGATTCAGCAGAGCTTTTGGGCACAACCAGGACTCATAGACTCATAGACTCTAGGACTGGAAGGGACCTCGAGAGGTCATCGAAGTCCAGTCCCCTGCCCTCATGGCAGGAACAAATACTGTCTAAACCATCCCTGATAGACATTTATCTAACCTACTCTTAAATATCTCCAGAGATGGAGATTGCACAACTTCCCTAGGCAATCTATTCCAGTGTTTAACTACCCTGACAGTTAGGAACTTTTCCTAATGTCCAACCTAAATCTTCCCTTGCTGCAGTTTAAGCCCATTGCTTCTTGTTCTATCATTGGAGGCTAAGGTGAACAAGTTTTCTCCCTCCTCCTGATGACATCCTTTTAGATACCTGAAAACTGCTATCATGTCCCCTCTCAGTCTTCTCTTTTCCAACTAAACAAACCCAATTCCTTCAGTCTTCCTTCATAGGTCATGTTCTAAAGACCTTTAATCATTCTTGTTGCTCTTCTCTGGACCCTCTCCAATTTCTCCACATCTTTCTTGAAATGCAGTGCCCAGAACTGGACACAATACTCCAGTTGAGGCCTAACCAGCGCAGAGTAAAGCTGAAGACTGACTTCTCGTGTCTTGTTTACAACACACCTGTTAATGCATCCCAGAATCACGTTTGCTTTTTTTGCAACAGTATCACACTGTTGACTCATATTAAGCTTGTAGTCCACTATGACCCCTAGATCTCTTTCTGCCATACTCCTTCCTAGACAGTCTCTTCCATTCTGTATGTGTGAAATGATTGTTCCTTCCTAAGTGGAGCACTTTGCATTTATCTTTATTGAACTTCATCCTGTTTACCTCAGACCATTTCTCCAACTTGTCCAGATCATTTTGAATTTTGACCCTGTCCTCCAAAGCAGTTGCAATCCCTCCAGTTTGGTATCGTCCGCAAACTTAATAAGCGTACTTTCTATGCCAACATCTAAATCGTTGATGAAGATATTGAACAGAACCGGTCCCCAAAACAGAACCCTGCGGAACTCCACTTGTTATACCTTTCCAGCAGGATTGGGAGCCATTAACAACTACTCTCTGAGTACGGTTATCCAGCCAGTTATGCACCCACCTTATAGTAGCCCCATCTAAATTATACTTTCCTAGCTTATCTATAAGAATATCATGTGAGACTGTATCAAATGCCTTACTGAAGTCTAGATATATCACATCCACCGCTTCTCCCTTATCCACAAGGCTCGTTATCCTATCAAAGAATGTTATCAGATTAGTTTGACACGATTTGTTCTTTACAAATCCATGCTGGCTATTCTCTATCACCTTACCACCTTCCAAGTGTTTGCAGATGATTTCTTTGATTACCTGCTCCATTATCTTCCCTGGCACAGAAGTTAACTAACTGGTCTGTAGTTTCCTGGGTTGTTTTTATTTCCCTTTTTATAGATGGGCACTATATTTGCCCCCTTCCAGTCTTCTGGAATCTCCCCCGTCTCCCATGATTTCCAAAGATAATAGCTAGAGGCTCAGATACCTCTTCTATTAACTCCTTGAGTATTCTAGGATGCATTTCATCAGGCCCTGGTGACTTGCAGGCATCTAACTTTTCTAAGTGATTTTTTACTTGCTCTTTCCTTATTTTCTCTTCTAAACCTACCCTCTTCCCGTAAGCATTCACTATACTAGACATTCCTTCAGACTTCTCAGTGAAGACCGAAACAAAGAAATCATTAAGCATCTCTGCCATTTCCAAGTCTCCCGTCTTCCAAGTCTTCCAAGACCCCTCAGTCGAGTCCTTCTGGGGGTTCAGGAAGCTTAGTTCCCAGTTTGGGATTCCCTGAATTAGAACTACCCAACCCCAAACCGAAAGTAAAACTAACTCAACTCCCTCCAGCCGGCCCCTTCCTTTGTCCAGCTTCCCAGGCAAAGGTGCTGATCTCCTCCCCCATGCCTAGCTCGAATTACAGGCTTAGGTCCTGTCCCTCACCTAAAGTCACCCGCTGTTCTCCCATCCCCCACACAGACAGTCCCTACTCCATCACAGTAATGCCCAGAGCATTTCCCTCACGGAGCAACCGTGATACCGTGTGGCCATGCAGGGTAATGCACAGAGCATTTCCCGCATGGAGCAACAGTGGCACCGTGTGGCCATGCAGGGTAATGCACAAAGATTTCCTGCATGCAGCAACAGTGCCACTGTGTGGCACGCAGGGTAATGCACAGAGCAGCACATCTACGTAGAGGCTGTAGAGATCCCTGGGGGGCTTAGGGGTCATGGGAGGTACAGATAGCAACGTCCATGGCTGGAGGCATTCCGGGGGGGCATAAGGGGGTTCGTAGGGTCACAGATACCTACGTCCAGGATGGTCGGGACCCTGAGGGAGTTAGTTGGGTTGTGGGGTCCTAGGTACTTGCATCCAGGCTGTAGAGGTCCTGGTGGGGGATTAGGGGCTTCGTGGAGGACAGCAATACCTATGTCTGGGCTGGAGGGGTCCCTGACGGTTTAGGGGGTTGTGGTGAGCACAGTGGTCCCTGGGGGGTTAGAGACTTGGTGAGGGGCACAGATACCTCTGTATGTCCTGGAGGGGTCCCTGGGGGGGGGCTTAGTGTTATTGTAGGGGACAGAGGATACCTACGTCCAGGTTATAGGGATTGGGGGGGGCTTAGGGTATCGGGGGTGCACAGATATATACATCCAGGCTGGAGGGGTCCCGGGGGCTTAGCAGGTTTGTGGGGGGCATAGATATGTATATCCAGGCTGGAGAGGCTCTGGGGAGGATTAGGGGGTTTTGCGGACAGCAGAGATACCTATCTCCAGACTCTAGGAGTCCCTTGGGGGCTAAAGGTTTTTTTGGGAGGCACAGATACCTATGTCCAGGTTGGAGTGGTTCCTGGGAGTTTAGGGGGTTCCTGGGGGCACAAATACCTAGATCCATGCTGTAGGGGGTCCCCGGGGGGATTTGGGGATTGCTGGGGGGCACAGATATATACAGCTAGGCTGTAGGGGTTCCTGGGGGGCTTAAGGGGTTTGTGAGGGCCAGAGATACCAACATCCAGGCAATAGGGCTTCCAGGGGGGATTAGTATGTTGGGGGGGGCACAGATACATAGGTCCATGCTGGAGGGTTCCCGTGGGGGAGCTTAGGCAGTTTGTGAGGGGCACATATACCTGCATCCAGGCTGGAGGGGTCCCTGTGGGTCTAAGGGGGTTTCTGGTGGGCACTGATACCTACCTTCAGGCTGGAGGGGTTCATCTGCACATAGGGGTTGTGGGGGGCACAGATACCTCCGTCCAGGCTGGAGGGTCCCTGGGGGGCTTAGCGGGTTCGTGGTCGGCACAGATACCTAAGTCCAGGCTGGAGGGGTCCGGTGGGGCTTATGGGGTTCGAGAGGGCAAAGATACTTATCTGTAAGCTGTAGGGTTCCCTGGTGGGCTTAGGCGGTTTTGAGGGGCTCCAGATACCTAAGTCTATGCTGTAGGAGTTCCTACAGGTGCTTATGGGTTCGTGGGGTGCACAGATACTTATGTCCAGGCTGGAGGGGTCCCAGGGGGCCTGGGGTTCGTGGGGGTCACAGATACGAACCTCCAGGCTGTAGGAGTCCCAGGGGAGATATAGGGGTACAGATACCTACCTAGGCTGGAGGGGCCCTGGGGGGTATAGGGGTTTTGTGGGGGGAACAGATACCTAGGTCCAGGCTGTCGGTCTCCCGGGAAGATTAGGCGGTTCACTGGGTGCTCAGATACATCCAGGCTGGATGTGTCCCGAGGAGCTTAGGGGGTTCATGGGGTGCTCAGACACCTGTGTCCAGGCTGTAGGGATCCCTGGGGGCTTAGGGGGTTCGTGGGGGTCACAGATAGTTACGTCCAGGCTGAAGGGGTCGCTGGGGCATTTAGGGGGATTGTGGGAGCACAGATACCTACCTCCAGGCTAAAGGGATAATGGGGATGCTTAGGGGATCGGGGCGGACATAGATACCTACGTCCAGGGTCTAGGGGTCCCGAAGGGATTGGGGGTAGAGGGGGGAACAGATACATACGTCCTAGCTGGAGGGGTCCGGGCTGGTTTAGGAGGTTCGTTGGAGTCACAGATACCTACGTCCATGGTGTAGGGATTTCTGGGGCGTTAGGCGGTTTCTGGGAGTCACAGATATCTAAGTGAAGGCTGGAGGGGTCCCAGAGGGCTTAGGAGATTTATGGGGGGCACAGATACCAACGTCCTGGCTGTAAAGGTCCCTGGGGGCTTTGCGGGTTCGTGGGGGGCACAGATACCTATGTCCAGGCTGTAGGGTTCCCGTGGGGATTAGGGGGGTTTTGGGGGGGCACAGATACCAACGTCCTGGCTGTAGAGGTTCCTGGGATACATAGAGGGGACTGTGGTCGCACATAACCCTACATCCAGGCTGTCGGGGTCCCGAGGGGGATTAGGGGGTTCGTGGGGAGCTCAGATACCTACTTGCAGGTTGGAGATTTCCTGGGAAGGATTAGGGAGTTTCTGGGGTGCACAAATACCTATCACCAGGCTGTAGAGGTCCCTGTGGGCCTTACGGGTTCATGGGGGCAGAGATATCTATCTTCATCTTTAGGGGTCCCTGGAGAGGCTTAGATTGGTATGCGGGGGGCCCAAATACCTACATCCAGGCTCGAGAGGTCCCTGGGGCTTATAGGGTTCGTGGGTGGCACAGATACCCGTGTCCAGCCTAGAGGGGTGGCTGTGGGGCTTAGGGAGGTTGTGGGAGCACAGATACCTAACAGCAGGCTGTAGGGGTCTCGGGGGTGCTTAGAGGTTGGGGTGGGCACAGATACCTATGTCCAGGCTGTAGGGGTCCCGGGGGGACTTAGGGGATCGTGGGGGGCACAAATACCTAACTCCAGGCTATAGGGGGTCCCAGGGGCGCTTAGGAGGCGGAGGGGGTGCAGATACCTATGTCCAGGGCTGTAGGGGTCCCCTTCGGGGGCTTATGGGGTTGTGGAGGTAAGATACCTACATCCCGGTTGAAGGAGACCTCATGGGGTTCTTGTGGGTTAGAGATACCTACGTCCAGGCTGTACGGGTCTTGGGGGGCTTAGGGGGATTCTGGAGGGTCACAGATACCTCAGTACAGACTAGACGGGTCTCGGGGGATTAGAAAGGTTTATGGGGTGCACAGATGACAACTTCCAGGCTGTATAGGTCCCTGGGACGCTTAGGGGTTGTGGGGGGCACCAGATACCTACGTCCAGCCGAGCTTTTCCCTGGGGGCAGCCTGCATGCAGCTTTGATCAGCTGTTTGCTGGGCAGTCTCCGCTCAGATGCTCCCCCCTCCCTGCTCTGCAGGGGCTGAGTGAGTCCTCCCCCCAAACAGCCTCAGGGGTCGGGGTGGGCGGGGGTGGCGGGTCCAGCAGCAGCACAGCCCGCCCCGCTCCCTGGGGCTGCCCCTCACCTTTCGGGCTGATGGCTCTGCCATTGCCTCTGCATGAATCTGCTGCTCACTGCCCGCCAGGCTCGGCTCTGGCCACAGCAGCATCGGGTTGCCCAAGGGAGCCTGGCTAGGCTGGGGCTGGGGGCAGTGGTAGGTTGGCGGGAGGAGAAGCTCCAGATACTGGCAGGAGGCCGGGGGGGAGAGGAGCCGAGCTGGAATGGGGGAGGAGAAGCCCTGGACTGGGCTGGAGCCATGCTGGGGAGGGGGCGTGGGGGGGAGAGGAGAAGCCCCGGGCCCCTGCAGGAGCTGCAGGGGGAGAAGCGCCAAGCTGGGGCAGAGGAGGAGAAGCCACGCAGGGTTGGGAGGCGGCGGGGGGAGAAGCTCAGACCCCAGCAGGAGCTGCAGTGGCGGGGGTGAAGGGGAGAGGAGCCACCCTGGGCAGGGAGGAGAAGCCCTGGACGCTGGCAGAAGATGTGGGGCTGAAGTTCCCCTTCTCGGGAGCTTTTTAACAGGTCTGTGCATTTCATCATTTTCTTTCTGTCCTTATGCTTAAATTCAGTTCTTTGAGTAACGAGTTCTAAAATGCCTCACATCTCCTGGCTGCAGTAATTATCATTATTACTGTTACTACCGTATTGTATCGCTTCTCCTCCCCCTAACCTCTCAACCCGAACCCTGAGGCTGTTTGTGGGGGGGGACTCACTCAGCCCCCGCAGGAGCAGGGAAGGGGAGCAGTTGAGTGAAGCCTGCCAGCAAACAGCTGATCGCAGCTGCCCGCAGGCTGCACCCAGGGAAAAGCTCAGCTGGACGTAGGTATCTGTGCTCCCATGAACTGGCTAAGCCCTCCAGGGACCCCTCCAGCCTTGACATAGGTATCTGTGCCCCCCCAACAACCCCATAAGCCCCCCAGGGACCTGTACAGCCTGAAGTTGTCATCTGTGCACCCCATAAACCTACTAATCCCCCCGGGACCCGTCTAGTCTTCATGGAGGTATCTGTGACCTCCAGAAACCCCTAAGCCTTCCAAGACCCCTACAGCCTGGACTTAGGTATCTCTGACCCACACGAACCCCTGAGGACTCCTTCAGCCAGGATGTAGGTATCTTTACCCCCACAATCCCCTAAGACTCCAAAGGGACCCCTACAGGCTGGACATAGGTATCTGCGCCCCCTCCACCTCCTAAGCACTTCTGGGACCCCTATAGACTGAAGTTAGCTATCTGTGCCCCCCACGATCCCCGAAGGCTCCCGGGTCCCCTACAGCCTGGACGTAGGTATCTGTGCCTGCCCCGACCTCTAAGCACCCCCGGGACCCCTATAGCCTGAAGTTAGGTATCTGTGCTCCCACAACCTCCCTAAGCTCCCCAGCCACCTCTCTAGCCTGGATGTAGGTATCTGTGCCACCCACAAACCCTATAAGCCCCCCAGAGACCTCTCGAGCCTGGATGTAGGTATTGGGCCCCCCACAACCATCTAAGCCTTCCCAGCGACCCTAAAGATGGAATAGGTATCTCTGCCCCCACAAACCCCATAATGCCCACAAGGACCCCTACAGCCTGGAGATAGGTATTTGTGCACCCCAGAAACTCCCTAATCCTTCCAGGACATCTCCAACCTGGATGTAGGTATCTGAGCTCCCCACGAACCCCCAAATCCCCCACGGCCCCCGACAGCCTGGATGTAGGGTTATTGCGACCACAGCCCTCTATGTGCCCCAGGAACATCTACAGCCAGGACGTTGTTATCTCTGTGCCCTCCATAAGCCCCCTAATCCTCACGGGAACCCCTACAGCCTGCATGTGGTATCTGTGCCCCCCACGAACCCGAAAAGCCCCCCAGGGACCTTTACAGCCAGGACGTTGGTATCTGTGCCCCCATAAATCTCCTAAGCCTCCGGACCCTCCAGTCTGCACGTAGGTATCTGTGACCCCCAGAAACTCCTTAATGCCCCAGGAACCCCTACAGCCGGACATAGGAATCTGTGACTCCAACAAACCTCCTAAACCACCCAGGACCCCTCCAGCTAGGATGTAGGCATCTGATCCCCCTCTACCCACAATCCCCTCAGGAACCCTAGACCCTGGACGTAGGTATCTATGTCCTCCCCGATCCCCTAAGCACCTGCATTACCCCTTTAGCCTGGACATAGGTTTCTGTGCTCCCACAACCCCCCTAAATGCACCAGCCACTCCTTCAGCCTGGATGTACCTATCTGTGACCCCCACCTAAACCCCTAAGCCCCAGGGATCCCTACAGCCTGGACACAGGTGTCTGAGCACCACACGAGCCCCTAAGCCCTCGGAACACATCCAGCCTGGATGTATCTGAGCCCCCAGTGAACCGCCTAATCGCCCTGGGACACCGACAGCCTGGACCTAGGTATCTGTGCCTCCACAAGCCCCCTATATCCCTCAGGGCCCCTCCAGCCTAGATGTAGGTATCTGTACCTCCACAAACTCCACCAGAGAGGTCCTTTGGGGCCATCTGCCTTTCCCAAGTCAGGCTAAAGGAGGAGGGTTGGGCGTGGGGCTAGCAACTCCACCTCGTAAAAAATCAACCCGCTACAGAAATGCCACAATAAGACAACAGAGACGTTTTCTCTGGAAAAAAGAAAGGTCTTCAATTCGAAGATGCATGACGCGGGTGGTAAAAGCCTTGAGGGAAGCCACTAAGCCAATTACCCTTCTTGCAACCAGGAGGATTACCATAGGCACATGGAACGTGAGGCACCAGACAGGCACTGCAGTGGAACTCCCAAGGCAAGCGGAAAAGAGGCCGTCCAAGAAACCCTGGCGACGTGACCTTCAGGCTGGTAGAAAAAAAATGGGCTATACCTGGAACCAGTTAGAACGAATGGCCCAGGGTAGAGGACTCTGAGATCTGTTGTTGGCGTCCCCATACCCCGATTGGGGTGACAGGCGTAAGTGAGTGAGTGAGTACCCGCACAGACACGCTGGCACTCCTACAGCCTGGACATAAGTATCTTTGCACCCCACGAAACCATAAGCACCTGTAGGGACGCCTACAGCATGGACTTAGGTATCTGGGGCCCCCAAAACCCCCTAAGCCACCAGGGACCCCTACAGCGTAGAGATAAGTATCTGTACCCCCCGAACCCTATAGACCCCCCTGGACCCGCCAGCCTGGATTTAGGTATCTGTGCCCCCACGAACCCAGTAAGCCCCCCAGGGACCCTCCAGCCTGGACAGAGGTATCTGTGCCACCAGAAACCCCCTTAGCCCCCAAAGACCCCCTCCAGCCTGGATGCAGGTATCTGTGCCCCTCATAAACTGCCTAGCCCCGCCCCGGGAACCCTCCAGCCAGGACCTACGTACTGTGCCCCCTCCACATCAGGGGTCCACACTGGGCATAGAGGGGGTGGGCCCTTTCCCTCGTCCCCTAACCTCTACTTCCAGTCGGCCTTTCCCTGGGGCCCCTAACTAAGCACCAGGGGCCCTTTCCCTGGGGCCCCTAAACGAATCCTCTCCAGGGGCCTTACCACTGGGTCCCCTACCAAGCTTCCAGGGGCCCTTTCCTGGGTCCCTAACCTTTAGCTGCAGGGCACTTTCCCTGGGGAACCTAACCATACAGCAAAATGCACAACTTCATACACCCTCATGC